>NW_019384332.1:478118-483736 GCF_000671375.1 Centruroides sculpturatus | reverse complement strand
ATATATATTAATTTTTACTTTTAAAATGTGGAGAATAACAAATATATAATTGAATAAAGTTTGATAGAGTTATTGGATCGAATCGAATTAAAGCACTTAAAAAACTCTTAGTAAATACCATTAAAAAAATAATATAAATTAAAAATCAACATATGCCATTGTAAAATCGAGTAAAAAAGAAAAGGGTATTCTCTTCTATTTCAATTTATACAATACTTTTGGTAAAAGAGAGAAAGAGAAAAAGGGAAAAGAATGGAAGAAAAAGACAAATCGGTTTAGAAAGCTAAAAGTACAAATCCCTCAAAAGTACTTACATGTTCGAAACCGAAATTACAAAGGGAACTTCTATTTCCGATGTTATTTTACGATTTCCTGTCGCAGAAGTGTTTATTGTCTTCCGTTTAGAAAGTGAAGTGAATTTTTCTTTGTTTATGTGTCTTTTTTTTTACTCTTACACATCTGCGAGAAAGCCTATAGGCCTACTCTATATATATATATAAAAACATAGAATTTACCCTATTGATTAATTCTATTCTTTTGTTTTTCTATATTAAGAATCCATTCGTTTCTATAAACAAGCTTATAAAAAGTAGAGAACAAGATTTATCTAGTTTTATACATATAAACTATTAATATGAACTTTTTAATAAATTTTATTTTATTTTTCCAATAACGTTAATTAAATTTTAAACTTTAAAACTATTTTTGCATAAAATTATTTACAAAACAATAATAATTATTATTATAATTATAATCAAGAAATTTTATTTAAAATGTATATTAATATTTATATTTTTTATATATTTTTTATTAGAAACTGTGGATAAAACATTTCTATAGGCAAAGCGGAGATGCATTTATATGTAGAATTTATGCAGACTGCGCTATTGTCGACGTTAATATATTAATTGATTAATTCATAAAACAAGTTGTATGCAATCAATAAATTTAACATCGATAATTATGTGGTAGCTGTAATTAATTTATAGTTACAACAACATCTTACGCTTTCTCAATGATTAAAGTGAGGTATTTCTTGGTAGAATCTATAAGATGGAATTAACATATTTAGGAGGCCTCAAAATAATTTTTAATACATTTTATTTCAGTGGTTCGGGCCTCTTTCGCTTCTGAGAGGCCCTACTTCATGGTAACGTGTTGAAACGAATGCAGAATACGTCGAAGATATAATAGAATTAAATAATAATTTAATTATATTTGCTAAATTTTTAAAAATTATTTTAATCTTTAATTATTAACAAAAATTAATATAAAATTTTTAAGTAATTTTTTCTTTTCTTTCCTTGCATCAATTTTTATTAAAGATTTTCGTAGGACAACCACGAAAAGCTATATTTTACGGATTTCATTTTTATGAAACTCGAGGGAGAACTTAACAAAGAGCGGTTTTTATATACGAAACTATCATTTGCATATTTATAAATAATAAAATTTATATATATGGAACATAAAACTGGAAGGGAAAAAAAAGAAATGTATTATATGATAGAGAATAAGTTGAAAATAAGTTCTTGGTTGCACTAAACTAATATAATTCCTTTTCTTTTACGGATATAAGACCTTTAAGAAACTTTTGCTCATAGCTCTTTCGATTGGCTTTTTATCCGAATTCTTAGAATGGAAGTAAATTTTGTTATTGACTCTACCGAAAGAAATGTAGTGAAGATCAATGCGAGGAAAAATCAATCAAACCAAAGAGAAATGAAGTTGTGAACACTTCTAAGTACAGATTAATAAATTATATCGGAATTTGACGAGAAGAGAGTTAAAGTCTCAACTAATTTGTTCGAGTGATGTCATTTATTAATGCTGCCCAAAACTGTCTTTGTTAGTTTACAAGTTACTTTCGTTTTCAAGGTTTCTTTTCTTATTAGTTGTGGTCATAAAATTGAAATGTATGAATGATGCTTCCTTTTAGAATTTTTGTATGCCTTTTTTTTCTTTTGTGTACTTCAAATAAATAAATGAATACATTTGTATTTTCTTGTGATTTTTTTTCTGTGTATATATTAATTTTTTCCTGAAATGCTTACGTATTTTCCAACTTGCTTTATTCTTTAATTTCTTGTTGATTGTAAGTTTTCCTTCTTCACATTTTTCATTTCTTATGAATTTTTTAAATCTAAATTAAGAATTTTCTTTGCATTGCTATTATTATTATTATTTTTTTATTTTTTATGTNCAGGAAAAAAAAAATTATATATATATATTTTAAATATTTGTGTAAAATTATTTTAAAACTTCGAATTTTTTTTTAAATTAAAATATTATTTAAAGATATACTTTAAATATTTTATTCATAATAAACTGTTTAAACACAAATACATTAATTACTTCTTGTTTACAGGCAGGAGGAAAAGACAACAAAAAAAGGAAAAGTCTTTCTATTTTATTTTTCGCTGATTTAATAATATTTGAAGCAAATAATAACACTTTAATCTATTTTTTTAATATAATTATTTTGCGATTTATCGATTTTTAAACACGAAAAATTGAATTAAAAGAAAGGCAGATAAAGTTACAAAAATGTGGCATATATCCAAATTTTGTGAATATATTTTTTATTTTTTCCTTCTTCTTCCTCCCTTTAACTTATTATTTTTCTTTCATTAACTTGATTTATTGTTATTTTTCCTCAATTACAGAATATTGTTCGATTTTTGCGAAATGTTTAATATAATTATCGAAATTTTATGTTTTAATATCTCATTTATATAATTAAAAACTTTGTAAATTGATACGAATAAAAAGAAAGTATAATAAAAAAAACGAAAAAAAAAATGCTTTTTTTTTCTAGAAAAGTATCAATATCAAATTACGTTTCTAACCATTAAAAAATCTAATTTAAAGAAAAAAATAATAAAAATAATTGCAATATTTTTAGAAATTAAAAAAAAAATTGCTCTAATATCTTGAAGTTTTTAAGTTAAAAAATTAAAATATAAATTAAATAAATTAAAGCTTTTATTTACATTTTTTGTATGGAATTAATTTTTATATTTATTTTCTTATTTATTATTAATAAATCATCAGTGACAACCCGTTCTTTGTGCTACATCAATATAGCGACGAGGCGCAAAGAGATTCATTCTATAATATATAATCAATTTTTTCTTTGATTAATTACTTGTAAGAAAAAATATAAATCAAGTAAACAAAAAAAAATAAATTATATATATACATATATATATATTTTTTTAGGTCCATTATTCATCTATTTAGTTAACATTTGAAGTTTTTCAATTTAAATTTAAGTTTAATTATAAATTTATTAGTCTACATTTATATATATATATTTCATTATTATTGTAATAATTTTCTCCTGTTTTTAGAGATTTTTTTCCCTTTACATATTATAACTAACTATGATTAAAATATTTAATATAAAATAGTTAGAGCAATGTTACAATATTATAATTACAATAAACTTCTATACCGGACTTGGAGCTGTTATTAAAAAACACCAAGGACTCTAGGGAGGTTCTCAAGCTTAAGGAATAGTTAGAAAATAATCTAAAACAAAATAAACATTTTGAATACTAAACTATCTATTTTTTCTAGATTACTAAAATTAAAATATTTTTAAAAATTTCAGGTTTTTTTAATTACAAAAACTACAGTTGTTTAGTATTTCAATAAATTAAATAAAAATAGAAAAGTAACAATTTCAGTGATGATATGAAGGCATGCAGAAAATAAAGAATGTTTGGCTATAAAAAAGGAAAAAAAATAGTAATGATAGGAAAAAAGTTTTATTAAGTAATTAATACAAGACCAATTACTTTTCTACATAGTTGCCATTATGATTAATTAAAGCATTTGTCGAAGAATGATGCTAGATTTTCCATTCCTCTGTCATGGACTTCCATCACCAGTTCTTTCAGCCAGTTAGTGGCAGTTTCTTTCACCTCTCATTTGTTTTAAAATGTTTCAAATCCACCAAAAAACTTTTGCTTGGGAAAGAAATGAAAGTCACTGGGGGGTCAGGTGGGGACTATATGGTGGATGGTCAAAAACATCCCAATTAAATTCTAAAGTACAGCTTGAGTGGCTGCAGTAGTGTGTGGTTGCACATTATTTTCTTTGATTAAACATTAAACACTAGTTTTTCACACTTGCTTCATTCATAATGTGATGACCATACACTTCTGATTTGTTTATGAATTTCTATAGACAAACTTTCTTGTGTTTAGAAAACAAATAACACTTTATATAAGGCTGGATTTTTGATTTTTGTACACATTTTAACCCTTGACAAAACAGTAAGAATAAGTCTGCTGATATGGAAATTCTAAACAATCTAAGCTAACATCTCAGAGAACAAATGGAATTAATGACAGTAATTTACCTGCACAGAGTACTAAGCACAAACATTCTTTATTTTCTAGACACTCCTCATAATCAGTCTGTTTTATAAATATAAATACTATAAATGCTTATTTAAAGAATTTACATGATAATGATTTTGAAAACATAATATATTTTAGTTTATATATACAATGCATTTTTTTCTTCACTGAAAATTAATATTTTATGTAACTGTCATTAGATATTTATACAAAAAAAAAATAAAAAAATCACTAAAGCTAATTAATTGTGTCATTATATTGATATTATTATAGATATTTAGCTGTCGTACATAAATTACATCAAACTTATTTAATTCAGTGAATTTATTTAAGATTAGCAGCTGTATTGTGTAATAAAAGTAAAATTAGAAAAGTAAAACTGGAAATTTATATTTAATGTGGAAGATATTCATGATTAAGAGAAGAAAATGGTATATTTCTTAATTATGTATATATATATATATTTTAAATTTGTTTGTTTATTAATATATTTCATACATACATACATACATACATACATACATACATACACTGCACTACACCGGGATAGAATAATCAAAAAACAACGTACAATGAACCTGTTTCCGGTGTGCTTCTCTGTAAACGAAGTATTACTAGCGCTTTCGAACTTTAAGTTCTTCCTCAGGTAACATGTCCAAGCGAACGCCATTCAAATTTGATTGAAAAAAGAACATCATTACGAATTTTCTCGTACGTATCGCTGGCGTCATTGACGCATGCGCCCCTTCGCTGGTTCTAAATTAACGTAACTTTTTGTCTACGAGCACCTGCCATGCAGTTGACAGGATGATCTCGTCTTTGTTGTTAATGCAATTGTCGTCTTTAAGCGTAGCCATACATATGTACAGGGCCTCTAGCCATCTAAGGTGGTGTGTGTACTTTGTAGTGCGGATTACCTTGGCCTGGCTGAATAACGGTTCTATTTCCGTATCCGAGGCATAGACGGCAAGAGCGGTGTTTTGCCTTGCATGTAGAATATCCGCCATGTGTTCTTTAATTCTCACCTCTAAGGAGCGCTTAGTGGATCCTACGTATATCAGGCTTCTGTTCCATCTATGATCAATCATTGGGATGGTATATACCCCTGGGCGTCGTTCTTTGTTTGGGGTATCTTTCCCGTTCCGTAAAATGTCAAAAATTGTGGCGCATCTTCTATACGCGATGCGAATATTCTTTTTCTTCGCTATTGTGTTGTAAATTGATTTCAGGTACGGATTGTATGTAACC
>NW_019384332.1:399478-473859 GCF_000671375.1 Centruroides sculpturatus | reverse complement strand
GGAAATATAAATAATTTTAATATATATATATATATTGCGTACATTTCAATATCAAAATTTCATATTTTCGAAGAGAAAAAATAATAAAAATGTAAATTTTAAAAATTATTTATACAAAAATAAATTTCGAATATTTCTTTTAAGAAAAAATTCTAAGTAATAATAATATTTTAATCTTATTAAAGATAAACAAATTGACCTTATTAAATTTTGATAAAATTGGGCTATTCGTGCTTTTAAATTGACACAAATTAAATTGGACGGAGCTGACAAATCTAGCTATAAGTTGATTTTTATTGATTATTGGTGATGAATGTAAGAATGTTATTCTGGCATTTTGTGCCTTTGGGTGGAGCGCAGATTGCTCCAACTTTGTAAGCGATTTACTTTTATTGAAGAAACATTTTACGCCAAAAACTGTTATTTACTTCAAAGAAAACACGAATTTCTGTCTGTAGAAATGAACAAAAGGTCAAATCAAATCAAAATAATTGAATGAAATTTAATTCCCTTTTTTTTAATAAAATGATATTTTTACTCTTAGTTTCGATGCCACGACTTTTTTCCAAGTAATACAATTTAACGGTAGATGGAAACTTCTACCTTTTCGAACTCTCTTTGTGAAGATAAGTGAAAATAATTGCTTCTAAACGAACCAATTTTTGGCAAACCAAAGAAAAAAAAAGAAGAAAATATACCTTTTATTTAATATAAAACAAAAGAAAAGAAAAGTGCCTTAAAACGTTAAATAACATTACTTTATATTTTTATAATTCATTTTTTTTTAAATCGTAAATGGCTTTAAATTATTATTTTTTAATGTTTTCTAATTAAAATTTTCGTGTTCTTATGTAAGATATTTAATAATTTAATACTTAATTTAAATATGATAACTGTTTTTAGTGTTAAGTAAACGAAGTTTGATGTCCCTTAATACAAATTAAAAGCTTTAACAACAGATAAATACCGTTTTTAAGGAAAGATTAAACAAACCTTTTAAATGGAATTTCGCGTGTAAACTGAATTATACATACAAATAATTCGTATCCATTAATAAATAATCCTCCGTGTTAAAAGAATTTTAATAAATAATCTCAAATAACTTTGTATCTTTTAAAATAAAATTGAGATAATTGCCTTTAAAATATATACCAATTGTAATGGAATTTCTCTCTGTAATTTGTTTAATCTTTTATTTTGAAATGAATTCTACTAAATAATTTAATTTTTAAAAAGATAAAATTAATAAATAATTAGTTTCGTCATTTATTAATTTAAAAGTTTTTAACTTTTGTTTTATCAGTAATGACTTCTAATAATGCGAATGATATATTTTTCTTTAATATTTGTCTTTTATCGGAGAATAATTTCAATAAATGGCCCTTATGTGTAATCTTAGGCTTGTTTGTTTCGTCGTTTCAAATTAACGTCACCTTCTAAACGAATTCTCGCATTAAAAAGGCTAAAAATTCACTTTAAGCGGGTTATATTCCGCTTATAACAAGTTCCGGTATTAAACAATTACGTGGGCTTAGTAAACAGCTTTAAAGAGTTTATTGTAACTTATAATATAATACTTAAAAGTTATTATTTGTGTATTCCTACATTAAACTCCTTTTAAAATCATAAAGGGGTTAAGATTTCTACTTAAAAGGAGACTCAATAATCATATATAAATTTACCTCTTTTAATCAAATCGTTTCTCATAGCAATCAGAAAATGTACGAAGATAAAGGAGTATTTTGGAGTAGGCTACAAAAGTCGCCACTCCCTTTCCGAGTCGACAATGAAAGTTTTCCTAGCAATTGCCACTTTTCAAAACGTCAACAGAGACGCCTTGCGGACAGTATAGTAATTAGTAACAACGTCGAGTGCCGGACGTAGTAAAGAGGGTGTCGAGACGATGCATAGAACACCCAAGATAATAACAGGCTTTGGACTAGACATAAATCTTTTCTATCGCCAAACCTTAACGACCAGTGCCACACATACTTGCTGCATTTTCTCTCTCACCCTTCCATTGGACGCTTTTAATTACTGTCTTCCGGGTCATATGGTCTCGTTTGAGATGACTTGATAGATATCGTTGCATAGCTATTCTTCTACTCTCTATCTTAGTAATGGAAATTGAAAATAAGTTTGTGAGATATTAGTTAAACTAAATTAGTATATATATATAAACACAAAATTATCGATTAGTTAAATAAATAAATAATGATCGGATGGCTCAGCTGTTAAGGTGACATCCACCGATCTGGAGGACCCGTGATAGAATCTTGATGGGTCGAAAAACCTCCAGAAATTTTTAAAGGAATGGTCCATCAGAATATATCTGGCACTGTCCCTCACCATTTGGTTTTTTCGCCCCATGGTAGCCATGACTGAACCCATAATGGGTTCCTAAAAAGGTCCATTACGAGTTTAAAAAAGTGAAAAAATATTCAGATTATTGTGAAAATTTGGCAAAATTATAAGCCAATCATTGTAGTCCCAAGGCCAAAAATGTTATTACTTCCTTCAACGACGGATTAACTGTAAAAATGGTCATCTATATACATTCAAACAAAGTTTTAGTTTTCTGGGAGTGTGTATTTAGACGATATAAAGAAGTTTTAAGTACAGATTTAAAAAAATAACAATCTGCAAAACTACGTGAGAAAGTGGATCTTGTTAAAGTTTTCAGTATCACTGATCAGCTTTGTTGTTGTGTCACCGAAGGCAATGAAGCGAATGGAAGTCTAGTCGCTTAGAAGCATTTTACAACAGTAGCACATCATCCCTTACTATTTTATGGCGCTGGATAAAGGTAATAGCGCAAGAACAAAATCTAGTTACCTAGGTAGTAGTTCTCAGTCAAACCAATGCTATCGGGGTTGTAAAACCATGGGAACAATTCCCTGTTGTGTGCACCCTAATCATTATGGTACCGACAGTGTGGGAAGAGGAAGGTGTGATACAGAAATACCCAATAGATTAATAGAATTCTTGATAGAACAAAAAATAGTTAGATATAAAAGTGACTTTACCAAGCGTAAATGATAAGTAATAGATCGAATCGACTTTGTTACAAATTGGTATCTATTATTTTTCTACTTCAAAAGCACACACACACACATATATATATACACAATATATTTTTTCTAGATAAATTTATTGTGTTCTTGTTGCTTTAAACAATTTGTTTTTCGAGTGCACCTAGTGTAAAATTTCATATAATGAGTTTTGAAAACTTCTTTTTTTCTTTAGAATGGAAAAAGTAGAAAGAGGAAAAAATCAAAGTTTACAATACAAAAAAAAAAAATAAATAAATAAATATTGATAAAATAAATAAATATTTAAAGAGTTTTACTCGATAAATTCACGTCTATCTTAAACAATCTTAATATTTTTATTAATAAAATAGTCTACTAATTGATTATTTATTATTTATTACATCTAAAATATCTAAAATATGAAGTGCCTAATAGCAGCAGATCCCCTCCCCTATGTACTGTAAAACAAGTCTCTAAACAAACAATAAAATAAAATATATTAATATATTAATGTTCAATAACAATTTACAATTATTAGTTATAAATACTTGTAAAAAATTATTTTTAAAAAATAAAAAATTCTGTATAAACAACGTGACTGTGATTAGTTTATTTACCTTAATTTTGTACCAATAAGTCGCTATATGTATAAAAATACATAATTTATTCTCTTGAATTAAATCATGTAAGCCTATAATCAATAAATAAATTTCAATTCTAAGTATTTACCGTTAAGTAAGTTCACTTAATTACATTTAATTAAGGCAATTATTAGCTTGAAATGTTTGAAAGATTTCTTAAGATTAACTAATTTTCTTCTTTACCAAAAGAATAAGTTTACTTTAACTGTAAAAATTAACTTTAATTAATTAAAATCTTATTATTTAAATAATTAATTTTCATAATTTAATGCAAAATAAGACTTAAATTTTATGATTATGTTGCGGCTGTAGACATTTAGATGACCTTTTGGGACTAGATCTTGCTATAATATTATATTTTATGTTTTTATTATTTATTTAATTGAAGCTCAGAACTATCTGCAAGGACTATATCAACACGAACTGCAAGGATGTAAATATACATATAAATATTAACTGAGTACATAAAGGGATTACAGAACGTAGCAAATGTAAGATGAATATGTTGAAATCAAGAATTAAAATTTATAATCCTGATTATAAACGAAGGAAACAAGACATTATGTAGTCTCTGACTACAGAGTAAATCAATACAAATATAAATTCTAGAAATAAATAAATAAATACAGTATATAGAAACGTTAGTAGCGAAATCAAAAAGTAGAGCAAAGTTAAATCAATATATTATGTTTATGTATATAATGTTTATATTGTTTATATATACTGTATTATGTTATATAAGCAATAATAATAAGTCAATTAAACAATATTGTTAAATCAATTAACACAATTCCCTTAAAGTTCAATAGTGGACATTTATTTTTTAATATCAATTTGTATATGTTAAATTAATAAGTTTAAATCAATGATTTTGCATTAATAATGTAAAATATTCAATATTATTTTGTATATAACCAAATGATGTTTATAAGTTATTAAGATATTTTATTAGAAATTAATTTAAATTTAATAAAATTCGAGTTTCAGGCAAAAGACGAAAATAAAATAAATTTTAATTTTATTCGAATTATAAAAATGTTATTTTTTAAGAAAAAGTAACAATAATATTTTTCAGAATCAGTTTAACAATTGACTAAATTGGTTGGCATTTTATATAACATTCTTGACATGATAGATGTAAACTAAAATGCCAGAATTTAAAGAGTTAAACTTTTTAAATTAAATTCCTAAATATAAGTATTGTATAAAATATATAAAGTACATAGACTTAATATTGCTTCATAGAACTATGAATTTCTTTAAAAACATTCAAACAATATAGAAAGAATTTTTGAAAAATTTTAATATGAAAGACATAAATTAATTCTCCGAAGATGTAAACAATTTTGTTTTTTAAATATGCATACAGTATCAATGCTAATATAGTTATATGTAGAATTTTCATCTCATCAATATTTTATATTGCAGGAAAATTTCTTTTTACTTTATATTTTTTTTATGTTAGAGGCTATTCATTTAAAGTGTTAAATTATTTTGAAACAGATAAAAGCGATCGAGTCATTTAAAAAACTATAGAAAAGAATTTATAACGCCGTTACAACATAAAAAATTACATCGATAAAGATATATTTCGGTAAGAAATTAAATTTATCTATAAGTAAGAATCATAAATATTTAACTGCTATGAAATATTTTATATAGAGTCAAACCTCTGAACAACATCCTTTTATATAGAGTTAACCTGAAATATTTGAAACCAAAATGCTAAAGTAGATCATTATATGTATTAAAAACTAGAAAATTATATGAAATTTGTTTAATTACTGGACTTAAATTTAATGTTAAAAAACATTAATAAGTGTAAGGTATGAATGACTTCTTCTCAGCATCTACAGTAAGATGCGTTAGAAAATTTCGAATCTGTCAGCTTAAGGAGATAAGGCAAATTTTCATAAGAGAGATATTGGACAGTTTATTTAAAAGGTTCATTTTATGCCCGTTGACTAAGAATACGGGAAGCAAACAAAATGTTTACTAGCGGAAGCGATCAATAGCAGCATCCTCTTTAGACTGTCACGAGAACATCTTCTCATGGTCCGGCTTAATTTACTGCATGCGAAGAGGTCGATAAATATACTCCTGATAAATTCAAGTAAACGACCATTTTCGGAACCGAGCGGGACACACGAGTAAATCTTGGAGAACCCACTCGATTGTGACTGTAACGATCGGCTAGAGTAAAGCATCTTTATGGACGTAGATTCAGTCAGATTGGAATAAATTCAGATTTTATTTTTCATAAATAATGTTTATATACGGCATATACAGTATATATATATATATAAGTAAAATGTTTTCCTCTAACCAAATAAAATACTGTATTTTCTTAACAAATAAATAAATAAATAAATATATTCGACGTACTTTTTATTGACCCTGAAACTTTTAAAGAATTTTTCAATATAAAAGCATTATTTTTCCTATAAAAATATGATTTTATGTTAAAAATTTTCGGTAAATTTTCAGTAATAAATAATTTAATGCTTCAGAAGTTTGATTTAAAAGAGCTCAATTGCGGAAACACGGGAAAATGGAGTCAAAAATCGGTTTTTGAATTTCTTCGGATGCGTGCTCTCTTTCAGTATTAAATAAGGACAAACTAGTATTTTCTTTAACGTCAATAGCAAGGATTTTTTTATTATATTATATTTTACAAGCTTCAAACATCGTAACAGACATCTTTGGAAGATTGAATCGTGAATTACACACTTCTAAATTAAATATTACCGTAGAATTTGCTAAGAATAGTTCACTTGCAAGCTTTAAAGGACATGGTTATAATTACACTTGTCCTTTTTTTTGTGGACCGATGACCATTCACGGCCTACTGGTGATGAGTCGTTTGTGCCTTACCTAACAAAAGCTGTGCAGCAGGTGGTGCACAGATAACACATCACTGAACTGCAGTTTCGCCAGCGTGAAATGACCAAATATATCTAGAAATTCACACCCTTCAAAACTTTTATAAATATATTGACTCTTACTTCAAAAATTTCATTTACTTTTTAATTATTATATAAAATATTTTTAATTTAAACTACAGAAAAGTAAATAAATAAAGGTGAAGAAAGTAAATTGTATATCTAATCTAGATTCGATTCTTTTTCCGGAAGAGAAATTGAAAATGTCAAAAGATGGAACTAAAAGATTTCACAAAACGAATCCTTGGGGCGAATCCTCTTCTTCTCCTTCATTCGTTTTCGATCTTGAGATGGATGTGTCATTCACGGAGACAATAGCAGATGCATGGTTGAATGTGATAAAAACGAACGCGTTAATGATGCCTGACACCACTTCCCCAAAGCATTCTATCGCTCAAAGACAAAGTTCCGTGCAAAGATGCACAAAGAAAACGGAAACGCAATTGCTCTATTTGAATGTGATCGATCGTAACTCCGGGTCGTTTCGATATTTTATCGATAGACAACATATTTTTTGGTATATATTCAGATAACATTAACGACATTACGACTTGAAAAATAAATTTTTATTCATTGGTATAATACATTAAATTCATTTCAACTATAGGAAATAAATACTCGTACTTTTACCCAAATTTTAAGCCTTTAGCCAATTGAGAAAGACGTTTCAAATTTTAAATTCGAATTCTCCCTTCTATTGGACGCTTATCGATAACGCGTGCCTATACTTAACCAATCGTCGAATATATTATTAATCAATTGAAATTTAAAATTTCATTCAATATAATCTCAAAAAAATAGTATCGCGTGATAATATCTACCAATCGATAATATTAATTTTAAAATTTAAATTACGTATAACATGTATTTGAATCTTATTGGATAAAATATCACTCCATAATCGAATTTCAAGCACGTGACAATAGATAAACCAATCGCGAATAGTTAAAAAAAAATCTTCAAAATTTAAATTCAAATCATAGATGATTGGATAAACGACATTGGGATACAACGGATAAACGTTCTATCACGTGACGAAACTAGCCAATAATCTAAAAAATGCCTTTTAAAAATTCAAGCACGAATGACTTTTCGAATACCGATTAGAAGAAGAGTAACCAATAGCGATGTTAAAATCGTATCACATGATAAGTTCAAACGTAACCGTTACCGTTCGTCAGGTAACGGTTACTGAAGCCAGAAAGTTTTGATTATAGCCCCATAGTGAGCGTTTGTTATGATGAGTTACCCAATTTCCCAAAATCTTTTTCGGTAATAGTATCGTTTAGAGACTTTTTCCTAAACTAGATAAGGATTTTCAGTGAAAAGTAAATCCGATAATGGTAATAACCATGAATTCAGATTATTTATTTATTTTCTTTTATCGGAAATCGTAAACAATTCAGATTTATGAACCGCTATTATCAACTTAATAAAAAATAAAAAAAGAAAAATAGAATTTTTCAATAAAAAGTATAAATAAAATTAATAAATATAAATTTAGATTAAATTTATATATATTTTTTATGTGGAAAATGCTTTATAAATTTCAATTTGATATACAAGGAAAGATTTCTAGAAAATATATAAAATTAAATAGTTTATAACATATATAATAAAAAAAATATAGCATTTAATGAAGCATTAAATGAAGCATTTAATGAAATAATTTTTAAAAAATCCATTGTAGCTTCAGCCTGCCATTCTGGGGCACTCGGGATCAAATCCGAATGATCGAAAAAGCTACAGGAATTTTTCGGGGTGGTCTGTCTCGGATATGTCGGGCCCACCTCTTATCACCCGATAACCCCCAATGTAGGCCTGGCTGAACCCTGAACCCATGATAAGATAATCAGGCCCTGTATCTAACATGGCCTATAAAAGGCCCTGTTAGATTACACAAGTATATTGCCAAAATTTTATGTAATATTATTATAACTAAAATACACTCTCCCGTTTAACGACCGCTCAAGTTAAAACCCCAATTTTACGACTTTTAAACAGCTGAATATAACACAAATATGGAATCGTTAAAATCAAGAAACATCCAAACATAACCAGGCTTATATTTTTAGTATTTTTCCTTCAGTTTGAAACAAAATGGCGACCGTTCAGTAATGAAATAAACATAGCATCGGATGCAAATTTTCTATTGTTGATTATATAATATGATTTATTTACGTATTGTATTGTAGTTCAAAGCTTATTACAATGACAGAACGTAAATTAATGACACTAAACCTAGGGGAAATCACGATTCGATTTACGACGACTCGCTTAATGATCTCTTCTAGGAACTAATTAAGTCGTAAAAAGCGGGAATTTATTTAATAACGCTTTATATATAAAAGATGTTTATTAAAATTAATAATTAAATAAAATTAAAATGGTAAATCGTTAAAATTAAGAATAATTTAATCATAATCAGGCACGCATTTTTCCTCCATTTTGAAACAAAATGGCGGCCGTTTAATAACAGAATAAACGTTGCATGTGGCTTACAATCCACCAAAACAAATGAACTGATTATAAATAGCCGAAAATTTTATAGAAAATCATAATTTGCATGAAAATTACATAAATCTTTCGAGAAAACTTCGAACATTTTTCTATTTAATTACGTTTAAAGCTAATTAATAATAATAATAATAATTTTTCTTTTTAAAATTAGCACCGCTCGCCATCTTGATAAAATAAATTACATGTTATTTAGTTAATTCTACTTTCGTTTATCACTTCCAATTAAAAAATATAAAATAATAATTAAAATAAAATATTAATTATTATTATGTCAAATGGAAGTGACTGTAGTAAGAATGATAACATGAAAAAATAATAATAATAATTAAAATAATTAAATTAATTTACATTTAATTTAAAAAATTGCTTTTCCAGAATAAAAAAAACAAAGCAAATTAATTTTAAATTGTAAGAAAATTAAATTTTTCCATTCATTTTTATAAAGAACAATATTATTCATAACAATGGCCTTATAGACGATGAAGAGCCATGTTTAACAGTAAATATCTAAAAAATAAAATAAAATAAAAGATCATTTTGAGGGAAAAAATAATTTCTAGAGTATAAAAAATAATTACAACTTATAAAACAGAGATTATAAATAAAAAAAAAGGCTCATAAATTGTAAAAAAAATAAGGAAAAAAATCCAGATGAAGCAATTAAAAGACCGTAAAAAATGGTTTAAAATTTAGTTAAAGAAGATATAAAATTTATTTTAAAAAATTGTTTTTTATGTGTAAACTGCGAAATAATTAAGTTACAAACATTTTACGTTCGTTAAAAATGCATTTTTCTTTATAATGTTCTAGAGTAAAGGATTCATAAAATAGCATTTCCTGTAATAATTTCAATTTAATGATATTAATATATCTCAAGCACTAGCATTAAAAATACAAGTTTAANGTTTAAAAGAAATAATTTGATTAAAAATTATAATTAATTAACAATAAATATAATTAAAAATTTTAATTTTTGAACATAATAAAATTTAAACATTTTTATAAACATTCTCTTTACTTAATTCTTAAAAGGAGGAGAAAAAAATTAATTGTTTCACACTTCGTATCTTTAAAGAGCTTTAAAAAAGAATTTTTTTTAAAAAAATAGCTCTTAATTTGATTAAATTTTAAGCTCAAGTTGGCATTTAATCAATTAATTTTCTTATTTTTTTCCCTTGATATCTTTAATAATAAGAATTAAGGGAAAAAATTAGGAAATATCTGAAAGTGTATCTTCGATGTTTTGGTTTGTCAGAATTTTAATTAGACTTTAACGTTTCTTCTTAGACTATAAAGATTTGGCAGTCACGAGAAAAGTTTTCACTCTAACACAACATTTATGCTTTTTCTAGGGAAATTGGAATCGATAATCGATTCTCACCCTTCCATATTGAATAAGTGCAACATTTGTTCACATGTTTGTTCTCTGTGGTTCCACATATCTTAACTTTTAGCCATGATGCTGCGGGGTTATAACGCTTTTTCCTTTATTATTTTTTCCCCCTTCATATAACTCATAATTAAATTTCCTTTAACACTCTCCATAGCTTGCTTGATTATAAAATTAGGAAGATTAATTAGGATGTTAGAAGCTGGCAAGCGCGTCGCGTCGCGTCGGATACGAAGCGACGCGCTGTTTTGTAATTTATTTTTCCAAAATTTTAGTAATGAATATTCATTTTATTTAATTAACTTTATTTTATTTAAAATATCTATTTAATTACGATAACTTTCGGAGAGCCTTCACAACGCTAATAAGTATAAATATAGAAATTTCTACAATTTTAAATATAATTAAAAAAAAAATTGTATAGAAATAAATAAAATATTATTTAAATAAATTTATTTCGTTAAAGTTAATAAAAGAATTTAAAATTTTACAAAGCAACGCGACGTTGCGACGACGTGCGCATTATATTCAACATTAAAGCATGATTTATTGATAAATTTATTAAATAACATTTATTAAACTCATTAAAACGAAATGGAAAATTACTAACGAGTTAACCAAGAAAAAAAAAATTAAGAAATATTTCCAATATAAACTAATTTATCATTTATTAATTAAGCTATTAATTATTTGACTTACTAATTGACTTAAGAAAAACAAATTTTAATGATATTAATTAAATATTTAAAGAGTTAAAATCTATTTAATTTCAATTTTCTAATCAATTTTAAAGAAATTTTAAAAAATTGTTTATTGTGTTTAACTGTTATGAAGGTGCAAATTTAGAAAAATGCAGCAAATAGCCATACAATGGCAAATCACAAACCAGATAAAAATATTAATATTGTGATGGTTTGTTAGAAAAAAAAGTGATAATATCTTTAAAAATATATAAGGAGAAAGCAGGTTAAATGACTTGGTTATGTTAAACAGCGTATGAAATCCCTAAGCAAATCCTTAAGCTGGTCCTAAACAGTTAAGGGAAGGTCTAGGACCATACTGGATTGACAATATGGACGAATAATACTCTCAATGGTCTATTGAAAAGAATGTCGTGGTGTAGCTATGTTAAGACAATTAATCATGAGTATCCAGAGAGACTAAAGAGAGAAAAGGAAGTAGAATAAATGAAAGAATATTGGAAAATATTGAATTTCTAGTATAAAAGATCGGGAGAATTTTGTAAAGAATAATAGGCAGCGATCTGCTGCGAGTGATTTATAAATATTGACATATTCTAGAGACCGCATGCAGCGAATTGATGTCTGACAGTCAATATTACTTTTTACATTATTCATGCTACATTATTCTTATTATAATATTAAATTTTATAAAGTTTATCATCTCTACAAAAATTAAATAAATAAACTTTGTTTTAATTCTTTAAAAACATAAATTTCTGATCAGATTGTTTATATAAAAATCCTTTTTTAAGTGAGCTTTTTATCGAGAAAAATATGCTTTGATTCGAATGATCCTTAATGGATGCTAACTCTTTTAACACGAAGATAATAAGTGCTTACACCCGACAAACAAGAATGTTTACATCCTGGTAAGTGTTTTTACAAGGTAGGAGTAAACATCTCACTTGTATCTTTATCGACTATTGGGAATGATTATCTGTAACTTGTATGAAAACGAAGGATGTAAACACTCCAACTATAAGAATGTTCAACGTTGTCGGTGATAATCTCTAATTTGAAAGGATCATGGAGACGAAGACACCTCGTTTGTGAGATTTCTGTGCTTTGAGGATCATTATCCTTAATTTGTGAAGACAATAAAGGTGTAAGCACCTCGTTTTTAAGATTAAGCTCTTAGGGTGATTTTCCAAGATTTGGTGTGTGGCTTGCCTTCTTGTGCCTTAAAGGCTTAATCCTTTATATATGACGATGCTTAGGATGCTCGTGTTTTAAGACGATTTACTAATTTAACGGAATTAGAAACTTAGTAATTTAAGGTGTTTCGTATATTGAACTTTCTTTTATAAATTAATCTGTTAAGTGACTCATTCTTTAGAATGTTAAGCATTAAAAGTGATTATCATTTATTTATGAAGTTTATAAAGATTTAAATGCTTTGTTGCTTACATTTTAAATGTAGTTCATCTTAATTTTAGATTATATTAATGTTATATTTATACTCCTTATGATTTCTGACCTTTTCTCTATAAGTTTTAATAGCATAACAATATCATATTACGTTTTAAAAATTATCGATAATCACAATTAAATTAATTTTTAATTATAAAAGTAAGTTAACGAATGATGAAGGATCTAAAATATATTTTAAACGTGAAAACTTTTCATAATAATTATAATTAATTACTTAAGTTAGAGGTGAAAACCTACGAACCTTTGCTGCATGATAAAATATCTTATGAAATTACTCTGAAATGCGATGAAAAGTAAAATGTAATTGTACTTAAATTCGAAATTAAACATATTTAACTAAATTAAATTAAAAATTTTAATGCATTTTACGTTTAAACATTTGCATATTTTGCTTAATTAATATTGCATTCAGGTTTTTTTTTTAAATATAAAAATTCAGAGCGAAATAAGAAAAGAATAAATTATGTTAAACTAAAATTTAATTTTTTTTCCTGATTAATAAGTGAAAATTATAAATTCTTCGTACAGAAAATATTAAAAATGATCGCAATGATTAATAGTATCTTTGAGAATAAAACCTGTTCACGAAGCACATTCGTGAAGAAGAGTTATGAGATTGGTATCCAATGTTATACAAATTTCACGTAAATTGTTGTTAATAAATTTCTGCTTTTAGTAAATTAATTTTTCATATTTTAACTCAACGTTATCTAAATTACTATTATTTTGTAATTAAATATATGAGTAATTACTAAACAATATTTCATAAAATTGTCATATTTTAATTTTTATCGCTATTTACTGATAAATTTGATTATTGTGATACGAATTTTAATGAGTAAAATATGATTTTGTGATGAAAATTTAAGAAAACATCTTTAGAAAATCCATTTTTTTTTACTTTACTATCTATAAATAGATGACTTTGTGATGATTTCGATCCTATAATACTTTGTAGCTTAGGGCCTAGTGCTGCGAGTCTACATTTTAGGATCTAGCGTTATGAATCCACAGTTTAGGGCCTAGCTCATAAGTATTGTTACAAGTCTATAGCTTAGAGCTTAGTGTTATGAATTTAGTTTAAAGCCTAGCACTATGAGTCTATAGCTTAGGGCCTCACGTGTATCAATATTAGGTGGAGGGCCTGTTATTTGTTGTATCTTAGGGTTATATTAACTCTAAGGCCAGTGTCCAACACGGATTATAGGAGGATAAGCACAAAATATCATTTTAAATGTATTAATTTTCGATTGATGTGAAGTTACTAAAAAAACTCTATTAATTCAGTCTCTATTTTCAAATGTGGGCCATGCACGAGCTCATTGTTCACATTTCAATTATTAATGTAAGTAAAATCTACTTTATTTTTTAAAGATATAATAAATTTATTATTTGTTTAGAAGGATTTAGAAGGAATAATGCTATTTTAATAATTACAATCAATGACATTTCTTACACTCCATTGTTACTCTGGTTGAGACTATAGATAAATAATGTTTAAAATTTTGTTATATTCTTTGAAATATTGTTTTATCTCCTCTAATTTAATTTATTTTAAAATAAATTGCGTAAGAAATTTGCTTCATTTTATATTAAAATACAAACAATAGATCTGTATCATCTTTATGGAAATGCATTATTTTAGTTTATACACGCAAATATTTTAATGAAGTAGGTTTATGGCTACGTATAGAGGTGGATTTTTTTCTAACGTAACTTGAGCAAATGTAAGAATAATTTTGTATTTTTTTCTTAATTACATACGAGGAAGAAAGAGAAGATGTCTTCAACGAGTGGCACGCAATTCACTATCTTAGCATCACTCATAAAAGATAAAAAAAAAAAGTGTATACAAAATACAAGATCAAAGATCCTCTTCTGTGTTCTTAACTCAATTATAAAGAAACTAAAAATAGAATATTTAAAAGATTTTATTTAATGATTGAACATTTAACATTATCTTTCATCTTAATTTCCTAATTATATCCCAACTACGTAATTGTTAAGGTGTTATAATTAAAAATTTCCTAAATGAAACATGTTGCACGCTGGAGTATTTCTTTTTTTTTATCTAAATATTCTTTATCTAAAAGTTAAGAAAAAAAAACTCATCAAGGGGATCAGTCTGACATCTTTTATCTCATCCTGTTATCATTTATATTTTCTGTTCTCTATTAGAGACGAGATAACGGAGGCAGAATAGTTAATTGTTTCACTTTTGACACCAACCTAATTAAATTCTAACGACCTTCTTCCATTTACTTCCATGTCGTGATAGAGTGACAAAGGATAAAAACTGGGTCGCCTTTTTTTATATATCGTTGTTAACTTTTAGTGACTTTCAATTAAGTTTTCTACTCTTTTCAAAACACCATTCCTGAAATGAAGACGTTCAAGGGTGAGTGACCGATTTTATGTAAAATTAACGCTAAGTTTTTGAGCCCAACTCTTAACTATTAATATGTATAAGAGCTTGTTTTTGTTCCTGAAAACGGTTTTTTTCTCCGTCTTATAATAATCAAAGCAGCAGGAAGGCGTTAGGAAAAAAAAAAGTGATGCGGAAGATGAAGTGATGGGCAATCATTCCGCATCAATTGACGCCTGATGTGATAACAGAATCGGGTTCGAATGGGATTTTAACATCGTTAAAACGTCTCAATTGAAACGATTATAATAGATTCTATTATATAAAAAAAACGTTGAATTTTCAATTATTAAAATGTTTTAAAAAACGTTTTAATAGCAAAAATAATAATGAATTATATATTAAATTTTCTTTATTTATTTATAAAAACGTGCTTGATTCGATTCAATACTTCTTTAGAACATAAATAGAAGAAAGTAAGAGCATCGTTCGATTCTTATAGATAAGAAAAGAACCGTGTTTATTTATTAATCCCTAGGATTTTGAAAAATTCGTGTCAATGTTGTGTGCCACAGGAGAATGCAAGTTGCCTTACAGGTCTTCTGCTACATTGTTGTCGAGCTTATCTCGTCCGACAGAGCAATGGATGGGAAAAGTCTGATCAGGGAAAAGACTGATCCCTTCGGTGACCCTCCCAGAATGGACAAAAGATAAGATAATCGTTACTGGGAACTTCCAGCTTAGTCGTATCTCCACTCGTCAGATGTCCATTGAACTGCTTTTAAAGGATGGCCGATGACGTCATTTATGAGTAAACTGAATATTATTTATTGCGTTAAAGATGGCGGCTTGTCAATTTCTACTATTTCCAAAACTCTTAACGCCATCTGTTATCGATCTTGTATACTATTAACAAAAAATTTTATTAATATTTAACGTTCTAATTTTTAAAAATTTCATCCTTTGTTAAGAAAGAAACTCGTATTTACGACGAGTTCTAACAGAAATAATTATAGAAGTAACTTTAATGTATATATATTTATTTATTTATTTTAAAAAAGAGAGACGATTTTCATTATGAAAAGTCGAAGAAAATTATTCATGCCCAACATCACGTGTCAGACCACTTGGTTCGTTAAGGTATTATGTTAATTAGCATTATTCTGTTGAATTTATAAATAAATATATAAATACGTTACTCGAGTTGTAAGGGGGAAAAAATCGGGTAGCATCTGTAGTTTTTCTCAGAAAAATATGCAAAGAACGGGAGAACGTTGCAGGTGACGTTAAGGAGAAAAAGATTTGTTACTCTCCCCCCGTCGTAAAAATGATGTGCTTGATTTGCACACTCCATCACGCAAATACAACACTTCGCACTTTTAAAATATCATGTCAGCACATCATTACGTATTTAATATTGAGATAGCCCTCATGAAAACTACATACGCTTCTTTTGTTTCTAAATAGGAGATGCAAGCGTGAAGGGTCCTAATAGTAGATTGTGAGTTTGGCTTCTTTTACAAGAGCCACTCGTGAAGATACAGTAGAGAGAAAGAGAGAGAGAGAGAGAGGAAAAAAAGAAGTGCATCCTGATCAATTCCGATCGATTCCTTAATTTTATACGACTCGGATTCGACTATTTGCATACAAAATTTAACGTATTTTTGTAGATTAACTTGATTGATTTCTATGGCAAAAGTCCCGTAACACTTGGTCAATCGGAATGCAACTCTTGTCTCGTACAAGATTTACTTTTCCTATTCTCTCTAACATACAAGATAGTTAATCTCTTCGGGGGCTGTATAATTTCTTATCTAGTTCGTTTCCCCCTCCAGAGAATATACAAAGTATGAATGATACTCGGAATATTCGAAAGGTTACAAGGAAATAAATGATATTCGATCCGAACTAAGCAGACGTCGTCTCCGAAGGGAATAAACAAAATTAATTAAGTGTATAGATACAGGATACGTTCGTCCCCCCTTTAAATCGTTATTGTTAAGTTTCTTGACATATACCGGTACCGGAAATGATCGTTTTCCGTTCCTTCTGCTTCCGTTAAGGTACAAAAGCATCTGTAGTTAAGTTATCGACCGGCCAGGCCAGGAAAGATCGTGTACATTGACTCTCTTGTTAACACTGAGCTCCTTTCAAGGTGCTTTTACCAAGTAGTCGTTTGTGTAGCAAACATCTGTTTCCTTCCAAAATAACCTGGCGCACATGTATCGGAAGTTAACAATGATAACTTTCGTATAATGGAAGTATTCTTCGTACGAAGTGCATTTTATCATCGCTTCGTGTGCCCACTGAGATATTATTTGTTGGTCACTGATCATATATATCTTCCATTTATGTACTATACCATACGCCTTATATATTACTATATATTAAATGATTTATATAAATTTAAATCATAAAAAAATTTATACAAATGCATGAAAATTCCTCATTAACTGGGATGCGATAAGAGATTCTTCGTTACAGAAGCGAAACTTTTTTTCGTTTTTAATCGAGAAATTCTTTTATAATTCATAAAATGCGTAATTTCCAAAAAGTTTACTACAGAATTAATTAATAAATAATAAAAAATAATTATCAGAAAACATGAAAAATGAAAAGCAAGCGATAATCATAGAAAGTTAAAGATAATAAACAATCTTTTATGAATGAATAGAAGTTAAAAATTGAATTTTTTTTTAATTTTAATTATTTATTGTTCAAATGAAAGATTTATTGATAAGACAGTATTTGTAATTTCTTTCAAATCAACACACAAAAACATACGCAGGAATCTATCTATGCAGAGTGTAACGGATTCTTGTCATACCCTTTTGAAGATAGATAGATCTAAGATAACAAATTTTTCCAAATAAAATTTTATTGGTCGTTTTTATTCGAAAAGAAAGATTTATAGATAACTTGAATCATTTTAATGATCAGTTGAAGTCAAAAAACAAAATAACGATAGATATAAACGTTGAAGATGCGGATCACGCTATAATTGATTGGAGAAAGATTTAAATACTTAGAAATCCGCATCATTATTACTAGTCACTAGAATGAATGCAAATTAACTACAAAGTTTATTTTTAAATATACTTGTTAAGCAATTTTTGCATCTATTTTTCGGACAGCATGCTGTTGAGTCCCGTATACAGCACCTGATATGCTGAATTTTTGATTAAATGAAAAAATAATTGAGAAAATTCTTCTTCGAGTTTCTTAATTAGTCTGTCGTTTCAGCAAAATTCAGCACAAATTTATTTATTAATGAATTTGATAATAAAAAGTCTATAGAAAGTCGCTTTCATGCTTATCAAGTCTCAATATAAAGAAGTCTCTGTAATTACAGAGAGTTTCAAAGATTTGTTTATTGTTAAACAATATTAGAATTTTTTCAGTATTTCTTCATAGACAAAATATGTAAAGTGTTATCTTAATATATATTCAAAATTAAAATAGAGTTGTATAGAATTCACTGGTTCGTTAAGGTATTATGTTAATTAGCATTATTCTGTTGAATTTATAAATAAATATATAAATACGTTACTCGAGTTGTAAGGGGGAAAAAATCNGTCTCAATATAAAGAAGTCTCTGTAATTACAGAGAGTTTCAAAGATTTGTTTATTGTTAAACAATATTAGAATTTTTTCAGTATTTCTTCATAGACAAAATATGTAAAGTGTTATCTTAATATATATTCAAAATTAAAATAGAGTTGTATAGAATTCACTTATACATTTCTTTTTCTAAGCTTACAATAATTAATTTTCTATACATATATATGGAAAAAATAAGCAAAATAAAGTTTAATTCTGAGAATTACATATGAAATTTCTAAGAAAACAGAAATTTTTGAATAGGAAACCATTATTTGAGATTTATTTTAGAACAAAATTTAAAATTGACATTAATACAAAATTTAAATTTATAATAATGTAACTAACATTATAATTTTAGAAATAAATTCTGAACGGAAAATCATGATTTTTCCCCCCTAACTTATAACGTCGATATCTCTAATCATAGAAAAAAAGAAAAAAAAATCAAAAGTAACTTTAACTCTTCATTAATAGCTAATAACTATTTTTAGGAGGATCGAATGATAACTGAACTTTGCTTTTTTCCTATCTTAGATCACAATTACCCTTTTATAGTCCCTCTGATTAATGGCAGTGGCACAGGTGCGAGATATCACTATATAGTCATCGAGCGAAGTTGTAGTAGATGAGAAAATTCATCATTATAAGATAAGAAAAACGATATAGAAACTCGGCTATAACACTAATTTTCACATAAATATGTCTCTTCTTCAATTTTCTCGTCATTGCTCTTCGCACTCCGAGTCGCACTTTGGATGAAGGTTAATTAATCATACCTTCGGGCCGATAATATCCGTTAATTACGTTGGGTGACAAGTAGAGGACAAGTATTCGGTGGCTAGTAAAGTGACAGATGAGAGTAGTTCGGAAATTTTTCTTTCTTGCCACAGTGAAACGTCATCAACCTACTCGTTCTCAATTAGAACGTAGGGAAAAAATATCCAGCAAAGAAGCGGTTGTATCCAAGAAAATCTCTTCTCGTTTTTTTTTATTATAGTTAACTGATAGTAAACTGTAATTAAATTTAAAATTTCACGATCTTGTCATGTCTCTTTATCGCTTTGCTTTATTGATTCGATGTGTATAAAGTGAGGAAGAGAGAAAGAAACGTTTTATTTTGATTGTTTCTCTTTATGGTTACTGAAGATGATGTAGAAATTGAAAAATTTGATAGTAAAATCTCTATATGTTTTACTCTACCAGAAAGAAACGGGTTGGAAAATAAAATGTATGTAAATAGAACAGGAAATGGACACAAGAAGAAAAATTTGAAGAGGTGAAGGGAAGATGAAAGTGTAAGAGAAAGAGATGAAGAGTATGATATAAAGTAAAGAAGAATAAGATAAATTAAACAGATAAAACAGTGATAAGATGGACTAGAAAGAGATATGAGAACTGAACAAAAGTGAGAAAATAATGGTAAGGATGGAGAAAGGATGCAATATAGGAAAAATCTATTCAGTGTTATTAATATGATATATATATATGGATTTTGCGTAGAAACGAAGAATAATAGCGTATCTAGAATTAAATATATTAATAAAAATGTGAGATAAGACTTAAATTTATTTTATATTTAATTTAAATATGAGAGAGAGTGTGTTTGTATTGATACGATAAGTAGAATAACGTGTAACGAGATAATCGAGTTCGCATCTTGGATTAGTTTAAATCATTATGAAAAGTGTGTTTACTTTTTAAAATTTTGTAATATTATTGGAGTAAAATCTAATATAAATCGAATAAATAAAGTGTAAGAAATGTAAAAACATGGTGGTAGGTTTGGTTATTTCAGGAAAGAATCGAGAGGAAGCGCTTGAAAAAGTGCAGAGAAGCAAAATCATGCAAAAAGGAAAGGACAATCGTTAGCAAAGTATTGTTTGCTAAAAGCGACAGTGGCTCTCCTAACGGCCATATAGCAAAACATATCAATTTGTTCCGCCATAGATTCTTGACAGGGAAGAACGGGTCGAAGAACGGAGAAGGACGAAGTAACACGTGTCGATTCGCAGAAAGAGAGGGAAAGTCTTCAAGTGCAGTGAAAAAGAAAAGGGGAGGGAAAAACAACTAAAAATGATGGATGGTGTGAAAATCGGGACAAAAACTTCACACTCTTCCATCTGGTTGTCATAGTAACCAATAAGGTCTTTTGTTGTTCGGATGCTGCACCGTAATTAGCATAAATATATCTCCATAACCGATACTAACCCGTTTCTTTCGTTTTGATGAATTGTGAAGAAGTTCTCGTTTATTTTTTAAGGGAAAAATCTGTGTTCCAACAGATAAATAAATGGATGAATGATGTTCTATTTAACTAATCTGATTTGTGAAAATCGTTTGAAAGAATTTTTATAAATCATGTAGATATATAGAGAAAGAGATTTACTTCTTCATCCTTCTGTTTTCTATATGGTCCGTTGCTTCGTTTGATGAAGAATTACATTTCAGTATATCATTATTATTCAATTCTATGAATTCTTTTCCATCTATAATCCGTTCGTTTTCCCAGTTATTTATAAGAATATTTTCAACATTTATTCTAAAATATCTTCTATAATTATTTTAACAGCAATCTTCTCCAATTATTCATTCTTAACATACTTTTTCTTAATGAAATTATTCCACTTTATACACTTAAATTTATTAAAAAGTACAGAATAATATCGCTAGAAAAGACTTTAAAGTTATAAAGTAAAATAATAAATCACAAAATAATTTATCTTTTACTTTTTAAAATCTGGTAAAACAATGATTTTCAGCTCCTAAAAGACCTAGAGGCGTAAAAGACCACCTGTAAAATTTGACGAATGACATCTAAAAACACTTATAATTGTAATCGTTCTTTAAAGAAGGATAAAGCTGGAAGAAGAATGTAGCCTAGGGAGATGTTAGATTTTTCTAGAAATCTTTACAATCGCTTTGTTATAATTTTTTTTCCACTGTTGAACACTAGATATATCTTAGATCGTCGATGCCATTGTCATAGTCCTATTTCGTAAGGCCATTATTATTACCCCTGTATGCTCTTTTTCCCCGAGGACAATTTTCTCATGAGGAAAAGTATGATTTACAGGTACAATTTTGCCATATTTCGTTTGGTTTGGTGTGACAGCATTTCTTTTGTTTTTTCCCTTCCTTTTTTTTTACATTAACGATCAAAAGTTGAATTGTTGTACATATATTTGTTGTCTTCTAGCAATTCTTTTCGTAAATTAACTTTAGAAAATTAATTGCTGCTTAACATTTCCTTGTAGAAATTGAAGAAAAATGTGTTGGTATTTAACACGAAAAATTAAACTACTATATCGATGTTAGCTTCTCTATTTGATTAGTGTCGAGTAAGTACACTTCAATTGAGTTTTTCACGCATTCCGACTCCATCACGGCTTGTCAAACTAATTAAGATTTTTAATTAAGTGTTTTTACTATAACTTAGCCTTTGTTTTCATTAACGAACAAGATTTATTTTTCGTTTCACTTATTCAACAAGGAACAACATTATCCTGTCAAAACGAATAATTTTCTTGCTTCAAAGTCAATAATTTTAAAAAAAGTTTTCTTGTATATTCGATTTATAATTTTTTTAACCTTTATAAATCTTTATTAATGTTTAATTTAATTAAAAATGTTAATATATACATTTAAAAAAAAGAGAGAATTGATTTCCCCTGTAAATCATGCTTCATTGCACGAAACAGAGTCTTGCGGGAAAGAAGAGCTTTAAGGGGTTTTTGATATGCTACAATAAAATACGATAAAAATTCAGTTTGGAGCTAAAAATATTGTAGTTTTTTTTAACTTCTAAGCATATAAAGTGACCAATAGTATCATAAATTTTATTTGTTTTGCTACTTAATAGAAACAAACTTGGTTAAATAAACTTTTCTGTCATAAATTCAGTTTTACATGAAAATATTTTTTCAATCGATTTTATTTCGCTACTTCTTTTTATTTTTAGTATATCTTTTTTTTTTCTTTTGTTTGTCAGTAAAACTTTGCTTCTATATCTCAAGATGGAATAGTAAAAGAACAAAGGGAACCAAACATAAAATGGTGACAAAAAAAAACAAAAAAAATACAACTCAAGATGACAGGTTGCAATAAAAGTGTCATGTGTCGAGTGGAGTAGTAACTACATTATCTTTTTTGGTGTGTGCTACTTTTCTTTCTTTTTCTCTTTCTTTTCTCTCTTTCTTTCTTTTTTTTAAGAAATGATGTATCGATAGAGAATCGGTTCTTGCATAAGAATCTTACTCAAACAGTAATTCTTTTGACCTTATAAATTATTTTCGTGCAAGAAAATTCAATCAAACGTATAGTTCAAAGTTCACCGGTACTAAATTAGATGGAAATTCTGTATAGAAATGTCTTCCAAATCCTTATTGATTTGAATCTTAAAGATTTTACTAACAAAAGTGAATCTAAATCGTTAAAATTATGAATAATTTTCTAGAAACTTGTTTTTGTTTTACGTATAGAAATGAATATTTATGTATCTATTATTACTTTCTAAA
Organism: Centruroides sculpturatus; assembly: GCF_000671375.1. NCBI lineage: Eukaryota > Metazoa > Arthropoda > Arachnida > Scorpiones > Buthidae > Centruroides > Centruroides sculpturatus. The sequence continues at coordinate 450,678 of NW_019384332.1, read as the reverse complement.
GTAAAGCTCAAAATCTAGAAGAAAATCTTGATGTTAAATAGATTCTTATATTCGTAATGTTTAATCATTTAAGACTAAATTTGTTAATCAACTCGTAATGTCATAGAAAATTGACCTTAATTTACGTATTCCACAAATAATATCGTTAAATTTAAGTAATTAAATTGAGGTTTAAGTATTACAAAAGAAAATACAATGATACTTAACATAATTTCTAGAAAAATGCAATCTAAACATAACATAACATCTTCATTTAAATGCATTATTCAATAAATTATTTAATTGCGAAACGATGGAAAAATGAAATTATTGTTAGATATTTTAGAATTAAATATAATTTTGTTAACTTATTTTCGTATCATAAGCTACTTATATTTATATAAAAATAGATTTAACAGATGCTAATTTTTGGTAAGATTAAAAAAAAAAAATTCAGATGTGATTTGTTATCAGATCGTAGACAATGTGGAGATTGGATGATTGATCGCTGCAGGGAATTGAATCCAATATTTTGATTTGGAACTCAACCAAAAAAGAATTTTTTTTTCTTTTTATTTTTATATAGAAAAATACAGTTTATAAATATTCTTTATTCNGCCAACGCCCAAAGTCAAATCCCGAAGTTTTTATAAAATGAGTTTAAGTCAGTAAATAGGGAAGAAATTATTTAAATATGTGCCAATGATGGACCAAGAAGAATAGTCATATTCATCTAAAGAACAGAAGAAGATAAAGATACATAGAGGTAGTACGATTAATGATTTAAATTGTGAGCTCTCTCTCTCAAAACGATTTTATTCAAAAGTCTTAAAATCGCTTTATTCGTATATTCAAATTTTGTATTAATTTGTTTAATTTTGTTCATTAAATATTTGTTTTTATTTGTTAAAGAAACATCTCCTCAATATCTGAATCAAACACAAGTTCTCATCTCTCTCGAATAAATACGCGTGTTAATCCGCATAAAATAAAAGTGGTTAACTGGTGTCAAGGAATCCTGATGTGATCTAGACTTTACCGTCCAGATCTTTCTTTTTAACAGCATATAAAAAGCCCTCCTAGAAAAAGTTTTAGTGAGCCAATCTTGTGATTGTGTGCCCATAAGTGATATAGATAGCACACCTATACCCTTGGCTTATCACATATGTAAGAAAAGTTTTTCTGTCAAAATCCTGAAAAGTTCAACTATTCTATTTTCCTACAAATCTTACAGACAAAAAACAGATGACATAAATGAATAAGAGGAAAAAAGCACATTGTGCAAATCCATATATATATATATATATATACATTCTTTTTTTTCCTTATCCAAAATTTCTTTTTTGCATCAGTTTATCTAGTAAGGTAGGATGTACCATCTTGCAGTAAAGTATAGGCTTGTGTGATTGTGATGTATCTACGTTCGATTCCAGATGTGGCTATGTTTCCAGCCACCCTCTCCACTCTATGATAGATTTACTCGGATGATAGATTGCAAAAGTCTGAAAACTTCTGCAAAACTGAGAGAGGACTTTACTTGCTTTCAGATATTATCAAATATTCGATTACCTGATTTTAAAAAAAATGGGCTCATATATTGCTCTATATACATAACAGGCTTTCGTCTAATTAACTTTCATGAAATTTCCTAATTTTTAATTATTAATTGATTGTGTATTTTACTTCACTAATTACTTTACAATAATGTATTTTAGATGTAATAGTTTGTTTTATAAATGATATAATTTTCGAAATCTTGCTCTGACGTAAACGTTTTAGTATTTTATGGCCAAATTTATCAAGTACGTGTGTATTTATTGCCAGAATTAAATATATATTATATAATTATCTTATTATAGGGAATTTTTCCCTAAACTTAATGATTTTGTAAGAATATTCAAGCTCTTTATAAAATCCTTAAGTAGAGTATGAAATCGCAACCTTAAGGATGCTTCTAATTTCTATTTAAATCTATACATCTGCTATAAACTTAATGATTTTATGCTAAATTTAACTATATACACAGTATATCACTTTTATAATAATTATTAAAATTATCTTCCAAAGAAATCCCTAAATTCATCAGATTTATGCTTAAATATTCATCATGGAGTGAACTCTTACATATTTAGACTCGATTTTAAGGTAAAAATCCTTAAACAGAGTTATTTTCTCGTCGAATTACTACTTAGGAGTAAGGTAACTCCTATAACAAAAAGCTCTTATTGGGGAAAAGCACACATTGCGTTATAGAATCGAATGAATCAAACCATTCCGTTCAACAACAAAAACGTTTGATAGATAATATTACAAAACATATTGGCCCCCTCGAAGAGAATTAAATTTACAGAAAAATAAGGGAAAAAGCGGAAGAAATTTACGAGTAAAAAAAGGCAAAAATATCCTCCATTTTTTTCATTTTTTTCAGATAAAGAAAAAAAAATGGCAGATATTTCGTCAACACAAACCGAGTTTCCCTAGACATCTATCTATGGGTGAGAGAATTCTTTACTAGACATGACAGGTGACAAAATGACACATTTTCAAAGAAGCTACACTTGATATGAGATGACAGTTGCATCTATTCCGATATATAATGCGATAAAAGGACTTCCCAACACCAATATTGTCTTCTATCGCCATCTGTTATTTATCGAGTCAACTAAATTTTGAACCTGGCCAGACATTTTTGCATCAATATTTTATACAATGTAAATTTTAAAAGATCGATTAACTTTTTGCATATTTAAAAATAATTCTCTGCTGAAATTTATTGGAAAATTTACAACGGAACTAGAATATTAAATGGAAAATTTATCCTTGTTTTCTTTTTTCTTATAACCTTAGGGTAATTTCCCTAGACGATAAAAATTTTAAACCCAAATAAAAAAAAAATTCTTACGTAAACCAAAATAGGGAAATATTCGTTCAAAATTGGGGAAATTTTCTTATTTAATTAATTAGTTTTAAATATATATATATAAACACACACACAAAAAAACAACTATAGATTTTAGACCTAAAAAAAGTGTTTACTTTAAAAATAATAAATTATTCTACCGAATTGAATAAAATATAGAATTTATTATTAAATTTAAACATAAAAATATTACATATAAGCCTGAATAAATAAATAAAAGCTGGAAAAAAATCGTTGAAAAATAAATGCAAACATGGAAGCCCCTTAAGACATGACAGGTGACAAAATGACACATTTTCAAAGAAGCTACACTTGATATGAGTATCAAGTGTACCCAACATTACACCAAACATTACACCAAACATTCTCAACATTACACCAAACTACCCAACATTACACCAAACATTCTCTTCCCCCTACTCCATATATATATTCTTTCATAGGGTAAAAGATAAGAATTTTTGTCAATCATATTTCTTTCTACCTAATCGGATTACTGATGAAAATCTCCTCAATCCTCCCTAGTGAAGTATAATAAAGTGGTACAAGTGTAAAGTATGTTGGTTGCTTCTTTCTAACTTGATCTCAATCCAGTATTTGTTATCTGAAATCCCTAAAAAGGAAAAGTGCTAATGATGAGAGGAAACAAGTGAAATAATTGGAAGCATACAAGAAAACAGAAGTTTTATATATAAATTGTGGTTGATGTAAATGTTTTCAGTTTAAATTATAGAAAAATATGTACTTATTCCTATGTTCTATAACTTTATAGATACAGTTTATATAAATAAATAAATTTATTTATTATTCTAGCAAAAATAAAAATAAAAAAGTAAAAATATTTCTACTTAAAACATAAAATAATAATTCAGTTTTATAGATGCTAACTTTAATGAACAATAACTCAAATACTAAAAATTTTATGTGGACGGATATGACTCGGTATCGTAAAAGTTGACAATAACTTCATTCCCCGATAAATTATTTAAAAAACATCAACACTAAAAATATTTTTAACTACTCTTTCCGGTTTAAAAAATGATTGAAACAGCTTATTTCCTCAATCCCGTCAAAATGGCAAAAACTGAAATATTTAAGTTAATTCCGTTAAAGCTTATTTCTTTTTGTAAAAGTGATGTTGATAATTATATTATTTTTGCAAATTTAAATAATGGTTTCAGGTTTAGTTATACATTTTCTCATGTTTTTTTAAATAAATTTGGCTTATAATTTCATATAAAAAGTATAAATGTAGAGAGATATGTGTATATAAAAGTTCTCTAAGTGAGGATAGCAATTTGTGTACTGCAAGTTATTTTGGATTATATAATCAATAATGAATATTATATAAAAGTTTTGTATTTTTTAATAAAAAGAATTTACCAAATAAAGTCTCAATTTCAGAAAACAAAAAGTATGTTTCATCTAAATAAAATATTTCATTTTTATCAAAGTCCAAAGTGGTTATTTTAATTTTGCTATTCTCAAATATACTCTAATGGCAGTATTAACCCATGAGGATCAAGAGTTGGAGTTAGAAGTTAACTTTTACTTTACTTTTAGTACATGAACACTTGATTATCTTCTAACTCTTGGTTTTGGTTGTGAATATAGACGTAAACAACTTATTCTTTTCAGAAAGTAATGATGATAAATAAAATATCCAAGTATTTCTCAATAACAAAGAGAGTAAATGTTTCTAAGCAAAACTATGGATCTAATTATTAAAGCTGAGCTTTGAATTATTAAACATATAATACTTAAATTTTATATGAAATGTAACTTTAAAATTTTTAACTAAAAATATATACTTTTTTATATATATAGAAATAATTTTTCATATAAAAAAATATGTGATTTCTCCAAAAATTGTTGCATAAATTAATAAAAAAAATATAGAATAAATAATATTCTATATAAAACTTATANTAATACCTGTAGTACCTGTAACTCAAATTCCATCAAAAGTTATCACGATCTTCATAGTAAGCAGTGTATTCAATATCAGTAGTGCCTTCATGGTATGTAGGGTCACAAGTACATGTATACAGAGGCAAACTAAGTGCAAAAAAGTGGATTTTCTATGTTGGGATAAGTCTTAGCAGTGTTATTAATGACTTTCTTCACTGCTGTTGTAATTTAGCTAGCTTATGGTACTTTGTCATGTCATTAATTAATTTTCTTTCAATCAAATTAATAGACACAACACATCTACAAATTAGTGGCAGCATATTCAAAACATACCAGACCATGAGAGTTACCATGAATGCTGAATTAGAGATTTAATCAGTATTATTTATTTTATTCACAATATAAATTATAGCTTAATATAAATAATATTACTTCTGATTTTATTAATGATTTTCCACTTTTCTATTTCATTGATGATTTTTTAAAACAAAAATAAGAATACATTAAATACAAGATGGTTCAAAAGTCAGTTAACTAAGATATGTTTTAAAATTATTTGAATTGCAAACAACAACAAACAGCTGTTCCAAATTTGCCTTAACTGATCTTAAATAAATCTTAAAATTATATATTAGATAACTTTTGAGCATCCTAAACTTATCAATAATTACATTTTTGCAGCACAATGTAATTAAATCAAATAAATTAAACTCCAACAATTTTTTCTAAACAATATAAATATATTTTATTGAAAAGTAAATTGACAAATTAAAAAATATACATATTTATTAAATAATAACAATTTCACAGAGTGTCCATTTGATTTTTGTCGGCTTCTGGAATCACTGAAAGTTTGGAATAATCTAAATCTGCGCCCATGGCACAAGAAAGTAATTTCTGGATGTTCCTTTCTTCGCTCTGTCCGAAAACGTATCCGTTAGCTTTATCGGCAGCTTGGAGTAGTCGCATCATACTTTGTTTTTCCTGGAAGCATAAACACTCAAATTTTCAATATTTTTCGCTCCATTTACATTAAAAATTCATAAGTAAATAACATGATGTGCATTTTTCAATAGAGGAAAAAAAATTCAATCTTTTAGATTCACATAAAATGAAATTTTGTAAACATGCTACAAGAAATTAATGTAAATGCTTTGTAAAGTTAAAAGGTATTCATTTTTATAAAAAAAATATATTTAAAAATCGACTGAATTTAATCAAACAAATAATCTTGTGTTTAAAGAATAAAATCTAGTAGACTGTCTGCATCTTTTTCTTTATGTCTGCATAAACATATTTAATAATTAAAACACTGATAAAAACTAAAATTTTTGAGATATTGGAAAGTTTGTTTCTAGAAATATACATAAATCAAGCAACAAATTAACAAAATGTATATTAATAGTTCAGTAGAAGAGAATAAAGTATATTTTAAGTCATATTATAAATAAATAAAGGTTAACTTAAGTATTTTTACTAATGAATTTAATATGGAAAAAATCTTTTATTTCTGTATGTAACGTATTTTATCACAATTTATGCTATGTTATAATTAACATCTCTTAAAAATTTATAAAACTTTATAAAAATTTAAAAACGTTTTGTTGGTATTATTCCAAATTAGTAAACTTTTATAAAATTTTATGTGAATATTCTGATTTTAATAGAACATATGTTTAAAAATATTATGTAAATTTTTCTTATGAATTAAATGTGATATATTTATTAAAATTTCCATAATGCTGAAGACATTCTCAAAAAGTAATTATTACCCCCACTTTCACAAGTTATACAATTTTTAGTTGTTTTAATGGAATTTTTTTTGATAAAAAACAGCTACAAAAACCAAAATAACCAGCAGAAAAAGGTGAAAGAGCTAACATTTTTGCTTGTGTTGAATGGGCAAAAGAGTTAGCTCTTTCACCTTTTTTTGCTGATTATTTTGGTTTTTGTAGCAGTTTTTTTAATCAAGTTTATCCAGCTGTGAGTGGCTGTGGATCCTTTTTGTGTATGAAATCAATAAAAGAAAAATTTTCACTATTCCTAATCTGTATAGGCAAATGCCAATATGATTATAATAAGTGAATTCTACTGTTAACTTACAAACCACCTTGGACACTTTTCCAAATGCATAACATTTCTTGTACTCCAAAATTCTAATCTAAGCAAACATTATTAGCTCTGTTCAGGGCCCACTTCAGGCTTAAATCCACAGAAGAGAAAATAGAAAAACTGTGCAAGGTGGTGTGAAAGTAAATTAATAATTCCAGTTTGAGTATAATTTAGGAATTCTACTATACGTAAGAATTTATTATTTACATATTTTTTATTTCCTCTTATTGTTACATTTTTTTTCTTGTTAAATAAACCTCTTGTTTACTAGTTTTATAAAGTAATTTATCCTTAATATAGTACAACGCATTGTGTATCAAACTTTTTATATTGGAATTACCATATAATTCATATTATAATACAAAATGATGAGTGAAATTTATATTTTCTCCCAAGATTAATTTATGATAAAATTATCTTTAATATCAGAATGAATTAACAATGTTTTTTCATAATTTAAAACAATAAAGTTATTTTAAATTATTGCATATTTATTTCATTTTTTGTGATTTGAGATTATTTCTATTTTAATTAAAAAATTTATTAACCTTATTCACGGCATGTTAAAATTATAAAAATATAATTCATTCTTAAATAAAAATTGTAATACATATTTCACATTTATATCTATACAAGAACTAAATCAAGTTATATATATACAAACTGAAAAAAAAATTTTTATCTATAATTTATTATCTTAATCTCAATGTAGATTGAACCTCCTTAATCTAGCAACCTGGATCTATCCATTGCTGGATTCAATGTATGTACATAACAATATGCTTATTCATCATACATATCAGTGTTATCAAAGGTAGAATCAAATTTACAATAGAAAATAACACAACTATTAACGTTTCCAAATAATGTTTCATATAATATAAAGTCCAAAACTGAAAATAATACCTGTAGTACCTGTAACTCAAATTCCATCAAAAGTTATCACGATCTTCATAGTAAGCAGTGTATTCAATATCAGTAGTGCCTTCATGGTATGTAGGGTCACAAGTACATGTATACAGAGGCAAACTAAGTGCAAAAAAGTGGATTTTCTATGTTGGGATAAGTCTTAGCAGTGTTATTAATGACTTTCTTCACTGCTGTTGTAATTTAGCTAGCTTATGGTACTTTGTCATGTCATTAATTAATTTTCTTTCAATCAAATTAATAGACACAACACATCTACAAATTAGTGGCAGCAGATTCAAAACATACCAGACCATGAGAGTTACCATGAATGCTGAATTAGAGATTTAATCAGTATTATTTATTTTATTCACAATATAAATTATAGCTTACAGTAAATTTGCAAAATAAATATTAACATTCACAATTTTCATCATGCACATAAAGAAAGAACTTCATTTAAATTAGGTACTATAAATTAATTTCATATATACATGATTACTATTTATCATTTTCATAGATTTTATGTTCTGTTTACTATAAAGCACAATACAAATGTAAAAAGTTTATATAGTTCATGAAGGAGACAAAGGGATTTGTCCCTATTTCAGGGCTATTACAATGATTAGCCTGAAATCAAAGTATCAATTTTTCTGCCTTACATATATTAAGGAAAATATTGTAGAGATAATACATTTTTTGTTTAATTAGATTATTTATACAACTTTTGAAATTTTTTCAGTATTAATGTCAAATATTTAGTCTATTTCAAACAACATTCTCTGAAGATCAACCAAGGCATTCAATTTAATTGAATGCAGACTCAAAGTAACTACTGCATAACTGACATTTCTGTGTTGGAGAATAAAAAGTTCATTGTTTGTGACTATTGAATATTTGTTTAATTTAAGTTTGATTAGTAATCTTAATTGATACACCAATTGGAATCATAATATATGCAAGTACAGAAGGAATTGTCAACTTCTGGTACCATTTACAAAATTTTGACTTGATTTCTTATCAATAGTGTATAATTTGAAAAATCTGACTCCATTAATAATGAATATACATAACTAAACTAGTTTATCAAGAACTTGTTATTATGATTGTTTCATTTAATTTGATCATAATTTAAAACTATATAATTATCATAATTTTGCTTTCTTTATATTTTATAAAGTGAATATAGTTAATAATAAAAAAGCAAAGATGAAAAAATAAGCATAACAGAAAGTTTTATGAAACTATTGTTTTAAAAATTAAACATTTATCTAAACCAGTGTTTCTCAATGGGGGCAATATTGCCCCCATGTGGGCGTTTTTCCATGTTGAGGGGTGATTAATAACAATTTATATTTTGGGGAGTGAAAAACAATTTTCTGGGTGATATAGTAAAACATTATATTAAGAATAATTACATATTTTATTTCTTATATCATACAATAATTAAACAATATTTGTTATTTGTTTAATTATTGTATCATATAACAAATAAAATATCTAATTATTCCGATGCAGTACGAATTTGGCGTTAGCCTTGTCCCTCGGCATCGGAATTTTGTAGTGAAGGGGGCGATACTACGTAACGGTTTTATTGAAGGGGCGACAATTCGTTAGAGGTTGAGAAACACTGATCTAAACAATCTTAAAATAAATTACTATAATTTTTTGTAATAAATTGAAATTATGTATATATTGTCACAATTCATTATCAGAATCTAACAAGTTCCCAAAAATAATTCAAATATTTTTAATATTTGAATATCAGGAAGAATTTTCAATTAAGTCTTAAAAGAAAAATTCTCATTTCTGATTTGTCCAAATAATCCCAAATAACATTAAAATAGTATGAAACAATTATTAATCTATCAATCCATGTTCTTAGCTTGATATTATGCATTAAAAACTTCAATTACTAACAAAAACTTGATGAAATCTTATAAACCACAGCCAACCTGATATATTAAAGTTTCCAAACAAACTGATCAATTTATTATCAAGCTATTATAAAGTTTGTAATTGCCAGATAATAATTCAACAGTTCATTTGGAAACCTTAATGAAATCATTAAAGGATATATTTGTAAATGGTAATACAAGAAATAAGTTTTGTTTGAACCTCTTAGAAATTGTATATGAGCTGTATTTTCTTTAATATGCAATATACATCAATGAAAGTATTGTAATGGTACTGTTCATTTTATGTTAAAATATTACTGTACAAACAAAAAAACATTGTTATTCATAAGACACAGCTTTGATTACTTTTAGCACAAGTTTTATGATAATTTATTACAAATTTAGCCTAATAAGATTAAATTGTTTATTTCATGTGGTTTATTTTTCTCTTTTAGATTCATAGTGTAAAAGTTGTTGGTGATTTTACATTAATTGCATCCTAGAAAGTGGTTTGCAGGTTATTTAACCAGCAGTTAGCTTTGGTTATTTAGGAGACTATCCAATTTGTGGATAAGAGAGTAATTTCATTCTTTCTTTTTCACTTTCTAGGTAAGATATAGCCTAGTTTTTTTTTTTTGTAATTTTTTTTCTTTTGGACAGTTCTTGCACTTTTAGGTTTAAGTTTGACTTTACCTTTGTGTTTTTATTTGTACGTTATGTGTATTCACGTATTGTGTTAACAGATATGTTGTATGATTTTGTGTGATTTCTCCCAGAATCATGGTTGTACCAGTATGCTTAAATAAATAAATAATTTAGCCTGGATACAGTCTGCAAATATAATACAGATGATTAAGAATTTGGGTATTTAACATATAAAACTTCAGATTTTAGTTTGTACTTGTTCTCATACATTTTTTAAGCAAGAAAATAACTTCTCTTAGAATTATTTCTGTTCTGATATAGATATCTTGTTTTTCTTTCTCAATAAAGATTATTTCCAAAAACAAAAACAAAAAAAAAACAAAAAAATTAAACTAATAGGCAATAGAAAAGCAAATAATAATATTTTAATATGAATATACTGTGAGAGGCTGGACAGACCTAGTGGCTTGTCCAGAGGAGACTCTTTAGATTAAAGGTCCTATATACAAAGGGATTAGTTAAATACATACAATTTATTTGATATTTTTAAGGTTTTATTAAATAGAATAAATGTTACAAAAATGTAAACCAACATCTTGAAAACTGCTGACTAACTCTACTTTTATGTAAAGAAGGAAATTCAGTTTCCTTTAATATACACCTTATCTTGATTTTAACCAAACATCTTGTGAGAACCGAGGGGGTTAGTTAATGAATTATACCTGTTCGTGTGTTGATGTCTAGATCTAGCTAGTTCTGACAACTGACATAGAGAAGTTTGTTTAATTTATTGCTATCAGTGTCTAGAAGATATGATTTTATAATATAAATTTCTATAGGTTTGACGGCTCTCATCCATAAATTAACATTCATCTGACAATAATTTCTTTAACCTGGTCAACTATCTAGATATCGTTTATATCAAACGTTGCATTTGACTACAAAGGAGGCGATTTATTGCCGTAGCCACGTGTCACGTGCAACCAAAGAGGTGATAAGAAGCATCTCTTATTCCCATCTATAAAATTACCTTTAAACAAATGGAGATTTCTTTTATTGATATACTAACGACTTTTTTCGAGGAGATCGTCTCGGTCATCGACCGCAGAAGTCCCTCTTTTTCCCTTTTTACCTAATCACGAAGTTTATTAGAAAAGTGATATTATTCTAAAACAAAAGGGTTTTGGATCGTCACAATCTGGTCGATTGACAGATCTGATCTTCCCATCAGCTGATGCATTTCTCAGGTGATGATTGGGGAAAATTCAAGATAAAAGAGCAAGTTTCCCCACTCGAGGCAGTCCAAAAATATGTATGGCATATCCAAGATAGAATATGCCATATGACCTAGCCATTTATGCCTCATAGGACTCCTCCTGCTACTCATCCTGCTAGCCATCCAACAGTAAAGTCCAGCCTAACCTCACTACAGCAACCCAACTCCACAGCAGGGTTGGGAAATTTATGTTTTTTTTTTAAATAAAACAATAATACACGTTTTATTTAGAAACCTTTGTTTTTTTTTTGTTTTAAAACAGTTTTATATTACATTATAAAATACTGTTTTAAAACAATGTTTTAAATTTAAAAAAGAATGTTTTATTACATAAATTTAGTAAATAAACTTTTTCTGACTTGTGAGCTAAATGTGAGCGTAGGAATGGGAAATTTTTCTCACTCTCATGGGTCATGAAAGCACATGACATGTGACTTTTATCACTAAGAGGAGATTTCCTGATAGCACATGCCAGTTAATACTGTTAGCAATACAGCTAATGTAATATTACTTGGATGGAAAAAAACATTATTATTATCATCGTTACTTGTTAAGTATAAAATGAGTGCAGGAAGAAGGTTTGATAATATCTGAAACCAGTACAAACTAATTTCTGGAAATCCAGGAAAACCAGCATGCAGGTGCAATTCAAAATACAGTATGTAGGAAAGAAATGGTTAGATTAGTCACTAGCATGAAAAAAATATATTGAAGATAACCATCTACAGAATGATATACAGGAATTGCAATAGCTGGGTGAGTATTTTGAACCATTATAAGTTTTAAAATTTTCTATAGCTTGCTATAAAGTTTTCCTGGGTCATAACTCAATTGAATCTATATAGATATTCTTTAGTTCTTCACCAGAGTTATATCCATAGCGTTACGAAAAAAACGGTCCTTTTCCAAAAATATGTATGGGCATATACATTGTTATCTATGATCTATGAAAATTTTATTAATTACTTTTGCAGCAAAAGTTTTTCATAACATTACTTTTATAGTGTTCAAAATGACTTGCAACAACTTGGGATCACTGGAGTCATGCAAGCAGCCAAAGACAGATTTGATATGGCTATCACAGACTATCACCTTTTAGCAAATCTTCTGGACCCAATACACCTATACCAGAGTGCAAAGCTCACAGACAGTATGAACAAGGCTAGATTAACCCACTTTGGGGCCCTAGATACTTTCTTTATACTGGGCCCCATCCCTCTCCCACAAGAAATTGAGTGCACAAATAATATAAAACAATAAATAAAACAAAACTAAATAATGTGAAAAACTAAAACAAATCTTAATTTTTTATTAATAAAAAAATATTTAATTGCTATAAAAAAAAATCTAAATTATCGGAAGAATCTTATTTACAAATCTTTTCAAAATAAACAGTTTGACTGGGATCTTCTAAAAACTGGGCCGTAGACATTTGTCTCATTTGTCTATGCAATGATCTGGCCTGAGTATGAAGGATGCTGCACTAACTCTGTGCCACGCTTACTACTGCTAGTCTGTTTTAAAATACATAAGTATTTTAAAACAGACTAGCATAGTAAGTGTATTTTAAAACAAACTAGCAGTAGTAAGCGTATTTTAAAACAGACTGCTTAAAACTGAAGGCATAGTGTCTGTTTTAAAATACTTACGTATTTTAAAACAGACATAGTTTACTTACATAAAATACTTACGTATTTTAAAACAGACACTATGCCTTCAGTTTTAAAATACTTGGCAAAATCTAGCCCATTTCTGTAACACATGTTTGCAGAGTCTGTGTTAACTAATATCACTCCTCTTACATGGTGACAGTCATTATGTGACAGAATTGATAAACCTGTTTTAAAATTAGTTATACAGCTGCACACAGCAGTGGCTTCTTCAGAGGGAATTGAAAGAATTTTCTCTACCTATGGACTTGTTCATTCAAAACTTAGAAATCGACTTGGACAGGAAAAGGCAGCAAAGCTTGTTAAAGTTTTCAAGCACCTAAACAAACACTACTGACTGTTATACATTTCTGAAAATAAGAAATTCTTTAAGCTGCAGAAGCCACTGCTGTCAATCCTGTTTTGGTATTTGTACATGCAAATCTTAAAAATGCCATTGCATAAAGAAAACTTCAAAAATGCTATATTTTATATTAAATAAAACATTCTGTACATTCTTGAGTCTTACACCGAAGATAATAAAAATAAAAACCATTCAACTATCCAGCAAAATTCTTTAATAACTTAAAAACATTTTCAAACGCATTAAGCGTTCATCATCAGTTAATTGTATAATTCGAAATGTGAAATTCGAAAAATTACGCAACGGAAATTCCAAATAACGGTTATGTAAAATTAAAATGTAACGTGTTACAAACGAAAGTGCTATATACAAATTTTCGTGTGCTTAATAAACAACAATAATAATAATAATAATAATAATAATAATAACTCTCCCGTGGTCACCACCTGAATGATCATCATAAGCCTGATTGAGCCTTTTATATAGATCTATGCCAATTCATCGCAAAAAGATTTCCAAGCGGACAAAAGCCCGCTGGCATCCCTATAGTTGATACACTACGCACTCTTCTGTGCCCCGTGGATTTCCAGCTTTTCGAGATATTTTATCACGTGTCTAGATGTAGTGGCTTTTATTATAGAGGCCTGGTCCCAGAAAACAGTAATGCCTTGTTGTTTAGCATAAGTGGCAAGGACCATGCTGTCAATTGTTTTGTTCACTGAAAGCTTATGCTCATTGATTCTTTTTTTCAAATTCCTCAAAGTTGCGCCTATATATACTAAGTAGGAGTTGAACAGGCAGTCTCTTAGCAGTATCGAGTATATTCCTGTTAAGGAGTTGCGTTCATAATCCCCCTTGTCATTCCTTAACATTCTGTATATAGTGGGATTACGTCGATAAACTATCTGCAAGTTCTTACTTTTGGAAACCCTCTTGATAATCAGTTTAAGGAAGGGTATATAATCGAGGACCATTTTGCTGTATAGTTGAATTGCTTTTATTTTTATTGATTTTATTCTCCAGTAAGCAAGTATACTATTACACTGAAGATTTTGTTTTGTTTTTTTTTTCTTTTTCTATTTTACTAGATCAAGTATTTTATTTCCAAAAAAAAATCCATGTTTTAAAACATTATTTTTAAATATGCCAACCCTGCTCCACAGAAATACCCAACAAGGTAATATGCACTTATTGTAAACTCTCTCTCTCGCAACGTAGGGAACTTAGGTCCTGTGTATTTTACCTTTGTATCTTAATTTTGTTATATTTTATTAAATGTTTGATTTTGTTGAACTTATTAATGGCCTCCTCTATTATTATTGCGACACCTCAAATTGCACAACCCCACAACCATCCAGTGACAAAGTGAGCAGATCCCTCAGATCCGACGATTAGAGGGCACTGACCCCTCGTCTGTATTCTCACAATACTATAATAATTAATTTGATTTTTCAATTTCAATGTTATGACTAATTTCTTGTATTGTAGTCATTATTATAATTATTATTGATTTAATCTCTCTAATTCATGTTTCCAATAGATATCCTATCTACAGTATCAATCTATGCATCATATTCTTTCTAAGAATACAGGTTGAATCATACTAATTCAGATTTCATTACTTTGGCTGCTTTGGTGGTTTGGGACTATGATTTGAATCTGGTTGGCATTAGTTTGCACAATCAACATCTGACTAGCTATGCAGTGAAAACTATCAATATGAAAATCTGAAATTATCCAGTTCTGAGTGTCAAAATATCCAAAATTATTTGCAGTTATTCAATGTAATGGCTTAGAAAAGTTGATCTTAAAATGAAGGAAGAAAATAATATCTGCCAAGGTCTACTTTTGTTGTTATAGATTACAGCCATTTTTTCTTTACTTTTAGTTTTTGATTATATGAAATCCTATTTTCTCTATCTTTTCTCCTGTACTTATTTTTATGTCACAGTACAATAAACTTGTACTACAGTAGGTTTGTCTATGTAAGTTGTTTTAGTATCACTAATACAGCACAGTACAGTACAGCATTACTTAACCATTTTTACTCTAAGCTTCACCAGTTTGGAAAATCTGCAACTGCAACATCTGTCAGATCCAAAACTTGTCAGATTTATGAGGTTCAATCTATATTCTCATATGTTCAATGTAAAATTATAGTAATTATTATTTGCAAGTTACTTAAATTTATATTAATATAATTAACCAAATATACTGTAATAATGTATAATTATATATATATATTATGTTAATAATATATATAATTACATTATTATTATTACTATAATTTTCTAATTAATAATTGGACAATAGTAATTAATCATTTTAATTATTTCTAGTTTATTAAAATTTATAACTCTAGATCATTTATAGATCATTTACAGATCGTTTTTACTTTCTTGACTGTTATATATAACAGAGAGAAAGTATGGCAATTGGTTAAAACATGATCCCCCCAAGATTTTTACATTTTTGGATTCAGGACACCTTTGAAATATTGAGAAATGCAAAAAAATTTGAAGGTTATTTCTGTGTGTATGGATTATGGTTTCTCAAATGAGATCCCGGTTGTTTTTTAACCCAGGAAATTCTTCTCATACAGGAAATCCTGCAAATTTCTTAAAAGTTCACTTTTTTTCTTATTTTGTGTTAAGGTTGAAAAAATTTTGCAAATAGAAAGTATAATTAACACATAAACTGTCAGAATACAGTAGAGTCTCGATTATCCAACCCCCGATTAACCGACACCTCGGTTAACCGACCGTCCTAGTCGGCAAATTTCAAATGTCCACTAGTGATGTGGCGCTACAATATTTGGCTATGTCTTGGCCACTTTAATAGTATTTTTACGTGTTTTAGCTGGCAACACTCATTCGACCATGAAAGGGAGCCAGTATTTAAACGAGGCTTAATTTTCTAATTTTTAACGATACAATAGCGACGATTATTATTTTAAAAAATTTTTGTTAGGCTTAACATCGATGAAAATTCAACGCGAAGTAGGTTAATAGCGATATACTAATATACTAATTACATGGGATATAATAATATACTACACTAATAATGGATTTTTTCATACTTTTCGGTTATCCGACTTTTCAATTATCCGACCAACCCCAGTCCCCAATTGAGTCGGATAATCGAGGCTCTACTGTACATTTGTATTTATTAATTTTAAACCTACTTATTAGTTTTTTTAATTTTTCCTCATTATGGCATGTCACAAATGGTCAATAATCAGTATGTAGCTTATTTGTGGCAGGACTCTGAAAATTCTTTACTTGTCGGAACCTGTAATATTTGGAATAATTGTGCTTACGCTGTCTTGAGTTTTAACCATGCCCAGTAGCTTCAATAACTGCATTATGCCAAGTTGTGCAAATTGGGCAAGGATACAAATAAATACAAAGTCTGCAAGTATGAAATTTTTCTTCATAAACCTGATTATTAAAGCCAAATAAATTGCCAAATTATCAGGCTATAAGCTTGATGCCACTATTAAAGCAGACAAGGTAGACAAATCAAGAATACTAGAGAGCAAAAGAAGTACTACAATCTCAAAAATGAACTCAAAATCTTCCAGGCTACAAGTGAAAAAAACATATAACATCTGTCTTCTCTTAAACGCATTAATGATGATTCCACTAACATCAATTAAATCGGAAAGGGCATTCTCGGTAGCAGGACTTTTCATTACTAAAATAAGAATCAGATTGACTAATCGAAGTATTGACCATCTTTGCTTTTTAAAATCTTATTATAAAAATTTACAATAATATTTTGTATTATGTTTTATTTAAAAAACGAAAATTACCTTCTAAGTCTTAAAGTCTTAAGAAGTTTCATCTGGATTCATTTTTTTTTAAATTTTCAACTCAATTCAAAGCATTTTGTTGTTGTTGTTGTTGTATGCAGTTTCCAGCAAACTTTAATAAATTTTTTCTATTTGTGAAAATTTCTACTTAATTCAAAGGTAATTTTTAATATGTATCTTACACAACATTATTAATATAATTTTGGAGGTTGCAGAACATATTAAATTACTTTAAAAAATGAATAATAATTAAATCATTTAATTTCATGATATTTTGTTTATCTTAACAACAGTGGACTAGTCAGATATGGTTCTACCCACAGTAGTGGAGAATAAACGTGGGAAATTTTTAAACTAATTTTTCATGTGTTTTTTCTCATTACTGTTTCAGAAAAAGATTTTGTAAACAGTTATGTCTAGTAAAGAAAAGTCTTTTCTTATTGTTACATAATTCATTTTTTAGGTGAATTTTTTTTGTGGTAGTTTTTGGCGATACCCCAAAAGAATTTAACAAATATATCCATCCTTCACCACTGTCATACGATCGCCCTGGATGGATATATCTGTCCTTCACTGCTGAGTGGTTAAAAATAATTAATTCTGTCCAGCGATTTCCCGGGAAACAGTTCACTTTTATCCCGGAAACCCGGGACAAGCAAAAGACCGGGAAATGAGAAACCCTAGTATGGATGTTAGTGTGTGTGGGAGGGCACAATTTCGTTCACCCTCTTTGAAGCTTAATAGTGCCTGTGCTTTTTGTTGAAAATTTCTGAAATTTATCAGGAAGGTTTGCCTATTATGGGGATTGATGCTATTAAATTTTGGTGGTTAAAGGCTGATGGGATGGAGAGATAAAGGAAGTTGTGTCATATCTTGAGTAGAGTCAAACTTGATGATGATTGTACTTCTTATTAGCATTTACAATTTTTTTATAAAACCCATCCCTGTCCTCAAAATTAAGCTTTCTGCCAATTTATAAGAATTAAAAATATAAAATTTTTAATAAAATATAACAACAGATGGTGCCATGAAATGTTGCTAGGAAAGTTAACAACTCATTGCTGAATTTTTTCATAAAATCTTGTTAATGAAAAAATTATCTATAAATGTTCTAGAATTTTTTAATAAACTAGATGTATTTAATTAAAAGTAAATGCCAAACTATAATAATTTTATTGTGGTTTATATTAGCAATCATTTCTGTTCCATTTTTATTTTTTCTAATAAACTAACTAAATAAATAAAGTATTTTACTTTTTAGATATAAATCTTCAGATCTTTATTAAAATACTTATATTAACACTTACCTTAATATTTAGAGGAATAAAAGATACTAAACTGTAATCTTCTATGACACCAACCAAAGCTTCATTTAATTTCTTAAATTTCTTTAAAAATGGATGATCCTAAATTTGAAAATTTATTTAAAAAAATTCAGCAAACAGTATTTACTATACTTATAATAAAAATCTGTAATAAAATTTTAATGTTTACTTCAAAAATTTTATGCTTACATTAACTGTAGATAATTATGGGTATTATAACATATAACAGTAGTTACGTTCCAGAAAGTGCTGTTTTATGCAAATTTGTGTTATACAAAACAAAGGACTAGTGCAAAACATAGGGCTATGTTCTAGAAGTTCGCAAAAGTATACTATTCTCTTTCATAACTAAGAGAAACATGTTGATTAAAGCAATTGATAATTTATTCCCAATCAATAATTAATTAACAATCGCTATTAAAAGTACCATATTATGTGATAATATTAATTTTAGTTGAACATAGGCTTTTTTTTTTTTACAAAGTATTGTTGTCATCTCAGCTTTTTTGTTGATCTTGATCAGAAGTATCAGCAACATTTTCATATTTTTTGTTTTTATCATTAAAGTTTTTAGAATTATGAAGTAAAAATATGTTTTTAATAAAAAATTTGTTCTAGAGAGTCATGTTTGTTCAGTTGAGTACAGAGTGACTTTTTCCAGAATTTGTGTTTGAATACTGAATTGTTTGAGCACCAAGATACTGCCGTATTTCTTTCATCATTTTACAAGTGATTGCTTACCTACAGTTTAAAAAAGTTTAATAGCACTTATCTAAAAATGTTTAAATAAACTTTACTAAATAGAAAGATTAATCCATAAAAACAAAACACAGTGACAGTCTTAAAGGCTAAAATCTGAAGGCAATGACAATGACACCCAGTTGATAGGAAAGCTAGGATAAGGTAGAAAAAAATTGTACTATTAGTTCACATTAAAGTAAACCTGGTGAAAGGCACAAAAAAAAATTGAAAATTTCAATATTCTAAAATCCATGGGCAAATTTGAGACAACATGCATGCTTGCTTGAAAAAAAAAATTAAAATAATGCAGTTTACATTTAAAAATTGTGAAATTTGGTACAGATAATTTCAAAAGCTGTGTTAGAGCAAAACAGTGTTGTATGAAGGATACCTGTACTATATAATCTTTCATGAAATCATAATTTTCTAATTTAAATAACAGAATTTAACTAACAGAATCTAAATTTTCCATTAAAATGAATTATTAAGAGAAAAATGTACATTATTCTATAAGTAAAACTTTTTAAGATTACTTTTGTTTTTTTTTTAAATTAGTCATCAAATAAATGTTTCTTAGAGAATAATAATACAAAATTTCAAACTTATTCAATGACTAAAGATGAGAGGACAAATCTTAAGAATGTTTTTTATAAAAGCTTGTGTTGAGATAATGAAGGAGAAAACATTTTGAACATTGAAGAAAAGGAGAGATACATAATCCTAATTGTAGACAATTACCAATCTAAACATAAATAATTAAATTACTTTTGAAATAAGCAAAAATCAAAAGCTTTCAGAAACACCATAGTAATTTTTACATAAAACTATGCAATGCATTCAGAATAAAGAAATTTAAAATAACTGTAATCAAATAAACATTCAGAATAATTATTTTTAAAGATTTTTAAGTTTGTATTTAAGATTTATGTTGACTTTTAATATTGTCTATTATTTTGTTTGTTCTATTTCTATGGTTTAAAAATTTTCAGCTATACTCTGTCTCAGTGATTCTCAACCTTTTTTTTGTCACGGTACACTTTTAATAATTTAAAAATTTCGCGCCACACATGGTTACTTTAAATACCACAGGACAACCGGTGACATTATAAGTGATTTTTAAATGCCGTTGGTTATTTAGGTCATGTTTTCTAAATGCCTTGGTAACTACAGGCAGTTACTGGTAACACCAGTTACAATTACCAAATGCGCCCTAGGAAAGTAGAACTGATTGAACTAGTTGTCTGATGTCACTTATGTATCAGTATTCGCAGTGGCGGCACAACACACTTCAAAAATCTTGCAGCACACTAAAGTGCCATGGCACAGTGATTGAGAATCATAATTACATTTACTAACTAGGATTTCTCTAATGGGATCCTGGGATCCATCTGTATTAACCCAGAATATCCTGCAAATTTCTTAAAAGTTCACTTTTTTCTTATTTTTAACTAAGCTGATAGTAACATAGACGACATTATGTCACAAAAATCACCGTGATAGGTAACCTACTGAAGAATGCCAATATATTTACACAATATAGTTCCGTCAAAATTTTCATTTGCAGAAGTCCTTACATTATGAAATTATTCACAATAAGCAACATAATAATACTTTGTTTATTTTAAAACTAACGTACAAAACTAAAAACAAGTACACAGTAATAAACACTCAAATCATGAGGAAGTGGAAATTTAGTTCTGTTCAACATTGCTGAGAGCAAAGTATTGTTTACCAAGCACAGGAAAAGTAAATGGTAAAAGAAAGCTTATTTTGAATGTTTATAACACCCTTTCTATATTGCTTATTGTAAATAATTTCATAATGCAAGGACTGCTGTAAATGAATTTTTTGATGGAACTATATAGTGTGTAAGTATATTGGTGTTTTTCGATAATTCACTTATCACTGTGATTTTTGTGATGTCATGTCATTTACGTCACTATCAGCTTAGTTGTGACAGAATATATTAACAAATTTTTCATTTTCTTATCAAAATATCATATTTCAATTCTTGTCAGAGTCAAACGATTTAATTGTTTTAATCTTTTTTTTAAATCTTGATCTGTTAAACCGAATTAATCCTAAAAGATGAAAAACAAAGAGTGGATTGAAACAGTTTATTGCAGGGCAATAACAGATAATCATTATCATTAATCCTTCCAAAGAAAGATGTATTTGCATCCATTTTGCACTTAACCATAATTAAGACATATGATATCCCATCATGTAGCAGGCTTTCTGACCCTCATTTTGGTTGGACCATCTAAATTAAATAGGGAGAGAAGTCAGAAGAGAAAAAGAAACTTACTGATTCAAGAAAAAGAAATCTGAAGTGGAAGGGTTGAGGAAATAGGTCATCAGTGGTACTGTTGAAATATGAGAGTATTGAGGAACCCAACAGGGATTGAGAGGAACCCAAGACTTCATTAGAAGTTAGAGAAAATTAGAAAAATTTCCCTTCTCAAAGATTGATCACATGTCACAGAAAAGTAACAATAGATACACCTGGTATATCCTAATCAACAGTTAGGATTGTAGTGCCTCTGAAAATTAATACCCCTTCTGTTAGTTCAGGGCAACTTCCACTCCTTTCTCAAGCTCCTCTAAGAAGAAACAGCTTGATTTTATAGTAATAATACTCCTTTGTAAACTAAGTATGTTTGCAAACATAACATAAATAAACTAACTAAATTTGTTATGAGTAGTTTGAAANCAAATTTCAAATGTCCGCTAGTGATGTGGCGCTACAATATTTGGCTATGTCTTGGCTACTTTAATATTATTTTTACGTGTTTTAGCTGGCAACACTCATTCGACCATGAAAGGGAGCCAGTATTTAAACGAGGCTTAATTTTCTAATTTTTAACGATACAATAGCGACGATTATTATTTTAAAAAACTTTTGTTAGGCTTAACAGCGATGAAAATTCAACGCGAAGTAGGTTAATGGCGATATACTAATATACTAATTACATTGGATATAATAATATACTACACTAATAATGGATTTTTTCATACTTTTCGGTTATCCGACTTTTCAATTATCCGACCAACCCCAGTCCCCAATTGAGTCGGATAATCGAGGCTCTACTGTACATTTGTATTTATTAATTTTAAACCTACTTATTAGTTTTTTTAATTTTTCCTCATTATGGCATGTCACAAATGGTCAATAATCAGTATGTAGCTTATTTGTGGCAGGACTCTGAAAATTCTTTACTTGTCGGAACCTGTAATATTTGGAATAATTGTGCTTACGCTGTCTTAATTTTTAACCATGCCCAGTAGCTTCAATAACTGCATTATGCCAAGTTGTGCAAATTGGGCAAGGATACAAATAAATACAAAGTCTGCAAGTATGAAATTTTTCTTCATAAACCTGATTATTAAAGCCAAATAAATTGCCAAATTATCAGGCTATAAGCTTGATGCCACTATTAAAGCAGACAAGGTAGACAAATCAAGAATACTAGAGAGCAAAAGAAGTACTACAATCTCAAAAATGAACTCAAAATCTTCCAGGCTACAAGTGAAAAAAACATATAACATCTGTCTTCTCTTAAACGCATTAATGATGATTCCACTAACATCAATTAAATCGGAAAGGGCATTCTCGGTAGCAGGACTTTTCATTACTAAAATAAGAATCAGATTGACTAATCGAAGTATTGACCATCTTTGCTTTTTAAAATCTTATTATAAAAATTTACAATAATATTTTGTATTATGTTTTATTTAAAAAACGAAAATTACCTTCTAAGTCTTAAAGTCTTAAGAAGTTTCATCTGGATTCATTTTTTTTTAAATTTTCAACTCAATTCAAAGCATTTTGTTGTTGTTGTTGTTGTATGCAGTTTCCAGCAAACTTTAATAAATTTTTTCTATTTGTGAAAATTTCTACTTAATTCAAAGGTAATTTTTAATATGTATCTTACACAACATTATTAATATAATTTTGGAGGTTGCAGAACATATTAAATTACTTTAAAAAATGAATAATAATTAAATCATTTAATTTCATGATATTTTGTTTATCTTAACAACAGTGGACTAGTCAGATATGGTTCTACCCACAGTAGTGGAGAATAAACGTGGGAAATTTTTAAACTAATTTTTCATGTGTTTTTTCTCATTACTGTTTCAGAAAAAGATTTTGTAAACAGTTATGTCTAGTAAAGAAAAGTCTTTTCTTATTGTTACATAATTAATTTTTTAGGTGAATTTTTTTTGTGGTAGTTTTTGGCGATACCCCAAAAGAATTTAACAAATATATCCATCCTTCACCACTGTCATACGATCGCCCTGGATGGATATATCTGTCCTTCACTGCTGAGTGGTTAAAAATAATTAATTCTGTCCAGCGATTTCCCGGGAAACAGTTCACTTTTATCCCGGAAACCCGGGACAAGCAAAAGACCGGGAAATGAGAAACCCTAGTATGGATGTTAGTGTGTGTGGGAGGGCACAATTTCGTTCACCCTCTTTGAAGCTTAATAGTGCCTGTGCTTTTTGTTGAAAATTTCTGAAATTTATCAGGAAGGTTTGCCTATTAGGGGGATTGATGCTATTAAATTTTGGTGGTTAAAGGCTGATGGGATGGAGAGATAAAGGAAGTTGTGTCATATCTTGAGTAGAGTCAAACTTGATGATGATTGTACTTCTTATTAGCATTTACAATTTTTTTATAAAACCCATCCCTGTCCTCAAAATTAAGCTTTCTGCCAATTTATAAGAATTAAAAATATAAAATTTTTAATAAAATATAACAACAGATGGTGCCATGAAATGTTGCTAGGAAAGTTAACAACTCATTGCTGAATTTTTTCATAAAATCTTGTTAATGAAAAAATTATCTATAAATGTTCTAGAATTTTTTAATAAACTAGATGTATTTAATTAAAAGTAAATGCCAAACTATAATAATTTTATTGTGGTTTATATTAGCAATCATTTCTGTTCCATTTTTATTTTTTCTAATAAACTAACTAAATAAATAAAGTATTTTACTTTTTAGATATAAATCTTCAGATCTTTATTAAAATACTTATATTAACACTTACCTTAATATTTAGAGGAATAAAAGATACTAAACTGTAATCTTCTATGACACCAACCAAAGCTTCATTTAATTTCTTAAATTTCTTTAAAAATGGATGATCCTAAATTTGAAAATTTATTTTAAAAAATTCAGCAAACAGTATTTACTATACTTATAATAAAAATCTGTAATAAAATTTTAATGTTTACTTCAAAAATTTTATGCTTACATTAACTGTAGATAATTATGGGTATTATAACATATAACAGTAGTTACGTTCCAGAAAGTGCTGTTTTATGCAAATTTGTGTTATACAAAACAAAGGACTAGTGCAAAACATAGGGCTATGTTCTAGAAGTTCGCAAAAGTATACTATTCTCTTTCATAACTAAGAGAAACATGTTGATTAAAGCAATTGATAATTTATTCCCAATCAATAATTAATTAACAATCGCTATTAAAAGTACCATATTATGTGATAATATTAATTTTAGTTGAACATAGGCTTTTTTTTTTTTACAAAGTATTGTTGTCATCTCAGCTTTTTTGTTGATCTTGATCAGAAGTATCAGCAACATTTTCATATTTTTTGTTTTTATCATTAAAGTTTTTAGAATTATGAAGTAAAAATATGTTTTTAATAAAAAATTTGTTCTAGAGAGTCATGTTTGTTCAGTTGAGTACAGAGTGACTTTTTCCAGAATTTGTGTTTGAATACTGAATTGTTTGAGCACCAAGATACTGCCGTATTTCTTTCATCATTTTACAAGTGATTGCTTACCTACAGTTTAAAAAAGTTTAATAGCACTTATCTAAAAATGTTTAAATAAACTTTACTAAATAGAAAGATTAATCCATAAAAACAAAACACAGTGACAGTCTTAAAGGCTAAAATCTGAAGGCAATGACAATGACACCCAGTTGATAGGAAAGCTAGGATAAGGTAGAAAAAAATTGTACTATTAGTTCACATTAAAGTAAACCTGGTGAAAGGCACAAAAAAAAATTGAAAATTTCAATATTCTAAAATCCATGGGCAAATTTGAGACAACATGCATGCTTGCTTGAAAAAAAAAATTAAAATAATGCAGTTTACATTTAAAAATTGTGAAATTTGGTACAGATAATTTCAAAAGCTGTGTTAGAGCAAAACAGTGTTGTATGAAGGATACCTGTACTATATAATCTTTCATGAAATCATAATTTTCTAATTTAAATAACAGAATTTAACTAACAGAATCTAAATTTTCCATTAAAATGAATTATTAAGAGAAAAATGTACATTATTCTATAAGTAAAACTTTTTAAGATTACTTTTGTTTTTTTTTTAAATTAGTCATCAAATAAATGTTTCTTAGAGAATAATAATACAAAATTTCAAACTTATTCAATGACTAAAGATGAGAGGACAAATCTTAAGAATGTTTTTTATAAAAGCTTGTGTTGAGATAATGAAGGAGAAAACATTTTGAACATTGAAGAAAAGGAGAGATACATAATCCTAATTGTAGACAATTACCAATCTAAACATAAATAATTAAATTACTTTTGAAATAAGCAAAAATCAAAAGCTTTCAGAAACACCATAGTAATTTTTACATAAAACTATGCAATGCATTCAGAATAAAGAAATTTAAAATAACTGTAATCAAATAAACATTCAGAATAATTATTTTTAAAGATTTTTAAGTTTGTATTTAAGATTTATGTTGACTTTTAATATTGTCTATTATTTTGTTTGTTCTATTTCTATGGTTTAAAAATTTTCAGCTATACTCTGTCTCAGTGATTCTCAACCTTTTTTTTGTCACGGTACACTTTTAATAATTTAAAAATTTCGCGCCACACATGGTTACTTTAAATACCACAGGACAACCGGTGACATTATAAGTGATTTTTAAATGCCGTTGGTTATTTAGGTCATGTTTTCTAAATGCCTTGGTAACTACAGGCAGTTACTGGTAACACCAGTTACAATTACCAAATGCGCCCTAGGAAAGTAGAACTGATTGAACTAGTTGTCTGATGTCACTTATGTATCAGTATTCGCAGTGGCGGCACAACACACTTCAAAAATCTTGCAGCACACTAAAGTGCCATGGCACAGTGATTGAGAATCATAATTACATTTACTAACTAGGATTTCTCTAATGGGATCCTGGGATCCATCTGTATTAACCCAGAATATCCTGCAAATTTCTTAAAAGTTCACTTTTTTCTTATTTTTAACTAAGCTGATAGTAACATAGACGACATTATGTCACAAAAATCACCGTGATAGGTAAACTACTGAAGAATGCCAATATATTTACACAATATAGTTCCGTCAAAATTTTCATTTGCAGAAGTCCTTACATTATGAAATTATTCACAATAAGCAACATAATAATACTTTGTTTATTTTAAAACTAACGTACAAAACTAAAAACAAGTACACAGTAATAAACACTCAAATCATGAGGAAGTGGAAATTTAGTTCTGTTCAACATTGCTGAGAGCAAAGTATTGTTTACCAAGCACAGGAAAAGTAAATGGTAAAAGAAAGCTTATTTTGAATGTTTATAACACCCTTTCTATATTGCTTATTGTAAATAATTTCATAATGCAAGGACTGCTGTAAATGAATTTTTTGATGGAACTATATAGTGTGTAAGTATATTGGTGTTTTTCGATAATTCACTTATCACTGTGATTTTTGTGATGTCATGTCATTTACGTCACTATCAGCTTAGTTGTGACAGAATATATTAACAAATTTTTCATTTTCTTATCAAAATATCATATTTCAATTCTTGTCAGAGTCAAACGATTTAATTGTTTTAATCTTTTTTTTAAATCTTGATCTGTTAAACCGAATTAATCCTAAAAGATGAAAAACAAAGAGTGGATTGAAACAGTTTATTGCAGGGCAATAACAGATAATCATTATCATTAATCCTTCCAAAGAAAGATGTATTTGCATCCATTTTGCACTTAACCATAATTAAGACATATGATATCCCATCATGTAGCAGGCTTTCTGACCCTCATTTTGGTTGGACCATCTAAATTAAATAGGGAGAGAAGTCAGAAGAGAAAAAGAAACTTACTGATTCAAGAAAAAGAAATCTGAAGTGGAAGGGTTGAGGAAATAGGTCATCAGTGGTACTGTTGAAATATGAGAGTATTGAGGAACCCAACAGGGATTGAGAGGAACCCAAGACTTCATTAGAAGTTAGAGAAAATTAGAAAAATTTCCCTTCTCAAAGATTGATCACATGTCACAGAAAAGTAACAATAGATACACCTGGTATATCCTAATCAACAGTTAGGATTGTAGTGCCTCTGAAAATTAATACCCCTTCTGTTAGTTCAGGGCAACTTCCACTCCTTTCTCACGCTCCTCTAAGAAGAAACAGCTTGATTTTATAGTAATAATACTCCTTTGTAAACTAAGTATGTTTGCAAACATAACATAAATAAACTAACTAAATTTGTTATGAGTAGTTTGAAACTAGTTTTTCTGAAGAGTCATCACCATCATTGTTCATCAGACAATGAATGAATTCATTATACATACACGTGAAAAAATCTTCATTATTCCAGATTTTAAAGACAAGAAAACTCAAAAGTATTAAAAAATTATTTTTTAAAGTTCTATAGTAAAGCGTGTTATTTAATTTGAATTATTGGAATAAAAGGAGTTAATTATGAATGAAGTTCAAATGATATCTTAAATATATTTGCTATACTGGAAAAAAATATATTGATTTTGAGATGTACTATTAAATTTTATGTCAATTTTAATGCATTACTGTAATCCAAAATGTTATAAATTAAAATGATAATAAATTCAATATCAGGAATACAGCATTTGATTTTATGATCTATATTGATATATAATGAATACTAGTTTGTTCTTGAGAGGAAACAACAACTCAAAAAAAAGCTGTTAAACATGGCTAGAAAAATCTGTTCAAAATAAATTTATGTTGCTGGAATTTAAAAAATGAATTCATTAATGTTATTATTTTTCATCCAGTTGGTTTTTCATAGAATTAAAAATATATATTAATCTGAAGATAATGATAACTATAACCCAAAATAAAATTACGATAAGCAAATTCTATTGTATTTATACATATGTATTATGTATTATGGATTCTGTACCTGATTTCCTATTCAATTCTGATACTTCAAATCACTTGGCAATAAGCAATTACCCAAAATAACTGGATGAGATATCGCTTCACAAACATCAGAAAATCCTGAAAAAATGTAGCATTTATCTTATTTGTTTAAAACAGTTATATATCTTATTAAACATTACATTTTTGCTGGATTTTCTGGTGTTTGTGAAGAGACTAACTTTGAAATATCCTTTGCATTGTTTATAATTTATAATAATTCTTTATAAACACTATTAGCTTTGTATGTTGTTTACAATTATTTAATATATATATTAAAACGTTTTAATTAAAAATAATCACAAAAAGATAGCTTATAATTTAAAATAATATGGCATAAATTAACAATTATAAATATCTTCAAAAATATGTGACATTTAAAATCAACCACTTGGTTTTATAGTTACTGAAGATCAATCTTTGCACCTCATATTGCATATTTGAATATTTTATTTTTTCAAAACTATATTTTTTGATAACATGCTTAACTAGCCCTTTTAAATTCACTATTTTGTTTTTACATAAAAAGTCCACTTCTACTCAAACACTTCATGTCAATATGTAAATAGTATACTTTGAAAGTTCAATAACATGAGACTAGAAAATACTAACCATGTAACAGAAAGCAAAATATTTTTATAGCAGGTGGTCTGTAGGTATAATACTTAAATTTATTCTTGCATATATATAAAATACAATGTTCTATTAAATAATTTATTATACTTATATTCATATATTTACTTTATTATATAAAATATTTTATTTTCACTTTTCAAAACTGAAATATGCAGTCACTTCCTTTTTTTTCATATTTTACCCAACTGTCTCAATGCTTTCTTTGAGGAGATTATTATTTAACATGGTCCAAATAGAAAAGTATGGATTCTTTCTAGCAAAAGTTGTCTTCTTACAATTTGATTTCTCTTACAAAGTAACCCTTATCCAGATAAAGAGGGTCTGTCAGACTCTTTTCAACATATTACTCTTCAAATTTCTCTTTTGATTTAAGATTACTACTTGCTGCTTTATGTATTTGTCAATTTATGTTTACAAAACTTTATTCTAGAATAATATAATACTTTTGGTAAATGTACACAAAATTCATTAAATTAAAATAAATATATGTTCAAATGGATAACATGAGTCTATCACTGTATCAGATGTATATTTTTCTTGTTGAGACCGGCAAAAAGCATTGTGCAGACTCTGATGGTTGTTGTTTTAATGTGTTAATTCTTGCTTTTAGTGAGTTATTAAAGTTTTAAGTTACTTGCTGCAAAATTACATAAGTATTTGCAATAAGTAAGTTGAAATGTATTTTGATTGAGATAAGACATCTTAACAATTGAGATAGATGTTAACATCGTGTTTTGTCTGATTAAGAACTTTAGGAAATTAAACATAACCTCAGTGATGATGAACTGACTGTATTTGACAACATTGAAAAGGAAAATTATGAGGAGTCTGACACAAATTAAATTTATCAGATGTTTCAGATGATATGATTGCTTTTGAATTTGAAAAGGATGATCAAGATTTGGATAGAATGGTAGGTCCACGTGGTCTTCCATTCCAACTCGGCAAAAAAAAATTTCAGTTATGTGATATTGTATAATAAAAAGTGCTTTACACATACCAAATAGTCATCCTTCAATTTGGAAAAAGTTGTCAATATACTTGACAGTTTTCACTTATTTGTAACTTCTGATATACTTCTACAAATTGTTTCATTTACAAACCAAGAATCTATATGAGTATATATGTAACTATTATCTAGGACCATGAATGAAAACTATCTGAGATAATACATATCCAACCATTTTTGGACTTTACTGAAAGATGTCTGAAACTCAATAATAGAAGTTATGAGGTTTTAGGGCATTCTCTTTATGATTCTCCTATTTTCAGAGCTAGTACAGGCAACTGATCATTCAAGAGTCTTTTATAGTGTGTTAGATTTGATGATAAAATAC
Source organism: Centruroides sculpturatus (assembly GCF_000671375.1). Taxonomy (NCBI): domain Eukaryota; kingdom Metazoa; phylum Arthropoda; class Arachnida; order Scorpiones; family Buthidae; genus Centruroides; species Centruroides sculpturatus. Next base: position 419,961 of record NW_019384332.1, on the reverse strand, counting down.
TGTACAAGATCAGAGTGCTGTAAGAAAGACAAGGTTAGTTCCAATACACTCTTCTAGTGGAGAAGAACCACAAAAGAAAAAATGATGGTTCATATGATCTATGAACAACTCTCAAATGCAAAAACATTTCAATGTATGCAATGATGCTTTATGCAGTCAACATTCAGTAAAGACATATGCTATACATGTAAAAATAAATTCAAATAAAATTTGTTGGCATAATGTAATTAAAAAAACTGATAAAAAAAGTTTCATACTAATAATATAACTCAAAATAACAATAACGTAAAAGAAAATGTACATCATGCCAAAGAATTAATGCTGAGTCCATTGGACCCACTTTATCCATTTGTGTTATAAAAATATCTTATCCAGACAGGAGTTAAATCAAGTCTTTTTTTTTTATTTCAAAGATTAAGATTTGAGTTTTTGCTCTTTTGACACTTTTACATTGAAAATCACACACAACATTGCCACATTTTAGTCAAAAGGCATTAATATGATAATGTACAATAAGCATTCTTTACGTAAAGGAAACAAAATGACTAAAAATATATCAAAATGACCAAATTTATCTCATCCTAATCTGAAATATACAGCAAAGTATATACTATTTTAAAAGATCATTTAGAAAAAATAGACTAAAAATGACCAATATATTCAAATTTAAATGACATATATACATCTAAGTATCTATTCAACACTACTAATAAAAGCTAGAAAAGAACTGTAGAAGAGATATGGACAAAGCCTAAGACTTTTTACAGTATACCTTTCAAAATGGATGTATCAATAAATAAAGTTTTTTAAGGGACATTATTGATGTCCCTAAGTAACAATTTCATTTAAACCCACTTTGAAAGACATATTGCAAAGTCTCTGATGTTCACTGAACACAATGAACAACAAAATTATGATTTCCTACAAAAAGTACTAGCCTGTTACTCTGCAGGACCTGGATTCAAATCAAGGTCAGTTCAAAATTTTCATGAATGAGTTGATCTAGATAAATCTGACTTATTCCTCATCACTTGACCTCCTTTTTGAGATTGGTCAAATCTATTGTGGATGTAAAAAAAGGCTCTTATTGCATCCACATTAACAAAATAATGAAATAAAATTACATAAAAAAAGGTTACACAAAAGGAGTTACAGATAATGATGAAGACATCACAATTGACATTTTCTTGTCTTTATATCTGATTCCATCTTTTCCCAGGTTGATTCAGTGATAAACTTTAATACCAATAGTAATAATGTTTTTGTAATCTTGTAAAAATATGTTATAGATGACACTGTACTTGTATTGTTGTTGTATATTATAATGCCAACATTAGATTTCATGGTGATAATTAGAAAATAGTCAATTCTCTAGAGCAGTGTTCTGCTACTTGTGGCACACTCATGACTCGACACAACACACTAAAATGTTATTCCCCTCAAAAATGATATGATACTATTAATAGATTAATAGAATTATGTAATGCCACTAACCTATTATTATTATTATTATTATTATTATTATTATATTTGGTTTAGGGGTTATACTCAATTGACACCAGTGGTTGTATACTCTGCCAGACCAGAGTCAAGGCATAGCAACCAAAACAAAACTAAAATTAAGTAAATGTGTCAGTGTGTGTGTCTGTATTTAGGAATTTCCTAACAATATTACATGTATTCAATATAGTGGCCTTCTGTAGTGTAATGTATGTATTTCTATTCAATTGTAATGTTCCCAGACTTTTGCATAGTGTGTGTGGTATGACACCTGTAAAGGAGAGAACAACAGATACAATAAGCACTATATTCATCCTCCACAGATGCCTTATTTCCTGGGCGAGTTCTGTGTACTTGCTGTTTTTTTTCAGTTATGTGTTTTGTATATTGTGAGTGTTTGGAATGGATATGTCTATAATGTATGTGATTTTATTGTGTTTGTCAATGAATGTGATGTCCGGTCTGTTGTGATAAATTGTTTTATCTGTGATTATGGCTCTGTCATAGTACCTTTTGTGTGTATTGTTTTCCAATACTGTTTGTGGAATGTATTTATAGTATGGTTTGTGGATGTCTAATAATTTGTGTTTCTTTGCAAGCTCTTGGTGTATTATATTTGCTACTTGATTATGTCTATGTAAATAATCTGTCTGTGCCAAGAGTTTGTAACCAGAAGTGATGTGTTGTATGGTTTCTGGCATGATGTGACATTTTCTGCATGTGTCATTTATGAGTGTTGTATCTGAGTATGTGTTTTCTGCAGTTTTTAGTATTTATGACCTGATCCCGTATGGCAATCATGAATCCTTCCGTCTCTCCAAAGAGGCATACCCAAGCTAACCAGCTGTTTGATGAAGTTTTGTCAACAAAATCCTGGGGCAGGTCATAAGGATGCCTGCCATGGAGTGCCTTTAGAGCCCACGACTGCTTAATGGTGTCTATGCTTTTTATATGTTGAGTCATGTCCATATGATGTGAGTGTAAGTTTAATGGTGTGTTATTTGAGTCTGCTAGAGTTACTGCTTTATGTAACTCTGATGTTTCTTGTTTTTTGTAGAAAAACTCTCACAGTGTTTGTATTTGTTTGTAGTAAAGGTTTACTATGTCAATCAGACCACATCCACCATCTTTACATGGAAGGGTTAATCTTTCCATGGCAGATTTAGGATGATGATGTTTATGCTTAGTAAGTGTTGTTCTTGTTTTCCTTTGGAGTTGCTCAAGATCTGTGTGAGTGCAATGTATAACTCCAAAAGAATATGTGAGTACTGGGATGACATATGTGTTTATTGCTTTAACTGTGTGTTTTGCATTTAACTGTGTTCTGAGAATAGTGTTTAACTACTTTGGTATTCTTTAATTAATCTTTGCTTTATTTATGTATGTTCTGTTAGTTTGACCTGTTGGAATCCTAAATACTTGTAGAACTTGTCCTCTTCCATGGATTCAATAATATTTCCATTTTAAAGTGAAAAATTAAAAAAAAATCTTCTTTCTTCAGGACTCCTTTTTCTATGTGAAGTGTTTTGCATTTGTCTAGGCCAAACTCCATTTGTATGTCCTTGCTGTATGAATGTGTGATTTGTAGAAGTTGATGAAGTTGTTTTTGTGTGGATGCATAGTTTTATGTTGTCCATGTATATGAGATGTGACAGCGTAAACTGTGTTGTTTTTTCATGTCTGATATTGTAGCCATATTGCGTGTTGTTTAACATGTTGGATAATAGGTTCAAGGCTAGACAGAACCAGACAGGACTCAAGGAATCACCTTGAAAAATTTCTTGCCTAATAAATATTTGGTTTTGTGTATGGAGGTATTATGAACCCTGAGATGTAGTGTTGTTCTCCAATGCTGCATAGCATTTTGGAAGAATGCAATGAGTGATGGATGTATTTTGTACATGTGTAGAATATGTAGCAGCCAACTGTGTGGAATGATGTCGAATGCTTTTCTGTAGTCTATATATGCCATGTGTATGTTTCTGTGTTGCTTGTGTGCTTGCCGTAGAATGACTGAATCTATGAGTAACTGTTCTTTGCATCCCCTGTGATTTCTCAGCAACCTTTTTTGTTGTTCTGTAAGAATGTTGTGTTGTGTTCTTCAACATGTTTGTATATTTTGTTTGTGATACAGGATGTCAATAATTTGTAGTGTGTTGGGAGACATGTAATTGGTCTGTATTGTGTGGGGTCTGTGTGTTGTTGTTTTTAGGTTTCATGTAGGTGATGCCCTGAGTAAGAAATTTTGGCATATCTTGTGGATTGATGATGATGATGTGTGTTAGGTGTTTAGCTAGTTCCTGGTGTAGTGATGTAAACCTCTTGTACCAGAAATTGTGAATGTTGTCTACACCAGGTGTCTTCCAATTGTGTGTTCTGTTAATAGTGTAGAGGATGTGTACATTTATTTCAGCACAGGGCATAGTTGGTAAGTTGTGCAAGTTTTTGTTCTCCTCCTCGATCCAGCCTGCATCAGCATTGTGTGGACCAAAGAGAAGACCAATAGGTTGTGAGTTCTTCTGTTGGTGTACCCTGATGCAAGCCAACATTAACAAAGAACCCTTCTGTAGTGCCCACACTACTCTTAACTTGAGTCTCTGCTCCCTCATACATTTCCTTGACAAGCCTAACATTTTTCTGAAACATTCTTTTCCCTCAAACTCCATATCTCTTGCCTTGGTACTCTATCATACACCTTTTCTAGATCTATGAACACCATGTGTAAACTTCCTGCATCTCCCTGTGCCTTTCCATCAGTTGTTTTAGAGCAAAGATAGTGTGAGACCTGAAAGGCCCCTGGGCTAAAATAGTGATTTATTAATAATGTTAATATTTTGTTATAAAATATTCTTTTGTTTGGGTGAGAAAAAAATGACGTTTTAGAATGGGAAAAATAGATAACCGATGTTACTTCCTTTCACAGAAGTTAGTACATCCTCTGTTTTTCCCTTATCTGCGAAAACTCTCGCTTTGATGGGAAATGTTTACCCCCTGTCGTATTCTCCTTTCCATCCGTTCTCACGGAGGAATCTTGCATGATGATTGGTCGCCGATCGTGACATATAGGGGAAATTTGTCAGAATTCGGGGAGCTCATCGACAGAGTTGGAAGTGTCCGAACTCCACATGTTTGCTCTTAAAGGCCAACGCCTATGAGCCATACAACATACAAAGAATTACCTCTATAAATATAGACATTCCCATTTTAAGTAATCTCTCAAGAAGAGAAGAGAATACAGAATACTCAAGAAGTGTGGCAAATACATCAAATACATAAGAAGTTGAGAACAACTAACACAGGTTGTATGTTTCTAATGATTTTGTGAGCTCTCTCTCTCTCTCGATCGTGTATCGGTTAGATATAAGGCCATATATCTCTCAATCTCTCGTATAGGTTATAATATAGTTCGTATTTATCTTGACATGTATCTTGATAGTCATATTTATATCTCCTAATCATTTATATCTTAGATATAAGGCCATATATCTCTCAATCTCTCGTATAGGTTATAATATAGTTCGTATTTATCTTGACGTGTATCTTAATAGTCATATTTATATCTCCTAATCATTTATATCTTGTAATAGATTTATTTACTTATTAAATTTATTCTTGTTTTATAAAAGAATTGTCTCTTAATTTGAATCTGAATCAGATCTCCCCCCATGCGTGTTTATCCGCGTGTAAAATAACTGATAAACTGGTGTCAGCCCTGACGTTTGGGATAAAGACCTCACAGTCTTGAATTCCCCTTTTACCTAAATATTACAGCCCTCCTGGTCAAAAATCTTGACAAGGATCAGATCCAATGATCTGAAACCTTTGAGACTATTCTCACGGAATAGTGCCGATTAAATGTTACAAGAGTCCTACTTACTCCGTAACCCCAGCTGATTTCACAATAGCATCAGTCTTACTCCTTCCCAGCAAAAAAGCCACTGCTTTCCCCAACTTCATTTTCCTAAGCACACTTTCCACTTCTTCTCTGTTAATATCTTGCACCACTCGTTTATTTGCCTCTCCATTCTAGTATAAAGTTCTGGTATTTTCTTAATTCAATAAATTCCTCAAATATACTTTCCATCTTTCCTTGACCCTTTCATAATCTTGTAATACCACTCCTTTATCATCTTTAATCAGTTTAATAGAAGTAAAATCTTTTAATGCCTTATCTCTTGCTTTGGTAATTCCATCAACTGCCTTTCACCACCTTTCCTTTCGAAAACTTTATCTGTAAGCCTTTTTGTATAACAGTTTTACATAATTTTATTTTACTATTTTGTTAATCCCAACTGAATATGAACTCAGCATAATATNACATGTTGGATAATAGGTTCAAGGCTAGACAGAACCAGACAGGACTCAAGGAATCACCTTGAAAAATTTCTTGCCTAATAAATATTTGGTTTTGTGTATGGAGGTATTATGAACCCTGAGATGTAGTGTTGTTCTCCAATGCTGCATAGCATTTTGGAAGAATGCAATGAGTGATGGATGTATTTTGTACATGTGTAGAATATGTAGCAGCCAACTGTGTGGAATGATGTCGAATGCTTTTCTGTAGTCTATATATGCCATGTGTATGTTTCTGTGTTGCTTGTGTGCTTGCCGTAGAATGACTGAATCTATGAGTAACTGTTCTTTGCATCCCCTGTGATTTCTCAGCAACCTTTTTTGTTGTTCTGTAAGAATGTTGTGTTGTGTTCTTCAACATGTTTGTATATTTTGTTTGTGATACAGGATGTCAATAATTTGTAGTGTGTTGGGAGACATGTAATTGGTCTGTATTGTGTGGGGTCTGTGTGTTGTTGTTTTTAGGTTTCATGTAGGTGATGCCCTGAGTAAGAAATTTTGGCATATCTTGTGGATTGATGATGATGATGTGTGTTAGGTGTTTAGCTAGTTCCTGGTGTAGTGATGTAAACCTCTTGTACCAGAAATTGTGAATGTTGTCTACACCAGGTGTCTTCCAATTGTGTGTTCTGTTAATAGTGTAGAGGATGTGTACATTTATTTCAGCACAGGGCATAGTTGGTAAGTTGTGCAAGTTTTTGTTCTCCTCCTCGATCCAGCCTGCATCAGCATTGTGTGGACCAAAGAGAAGACCAATAGGTTGTGAGTTCTTCTGTTGGTGTACCCTGATGCAAGCCAACATTAACAAAGAACCCTTCTGTAGTGCCCACACTACTCTTAACTTGAGTCTCTGCTCCCTCATACATTTCCTTGACAAGCCTAACATTTTTCTGAAACATTCTTTTCCCTCAAACTCCATATCTCTTGCCTTGGTACTCTATCATACACCTTTTCTAGATCTATGAACACCATGTGTAAACTTCCTGCATCTCCCTGTGCCTTTCCATCAGTTGTTTTAGAGCAAAGATAGTGTGAGACCTGAAAGGCCCCTGGGCTAAAATAGTGATTTATTAATAATGTTAATATTTTGTTATAAAATATTCTTTTGTTTGGGTGAGAAAAAAATGACGTTTTAGAATGGGAAAAATAGATAACCGATGTTACTTCCTTTCACAGAAGTTAGTACATCCTCTGTTTTTCCCTTATCTGCGAAAACTCTCGCTTTGATGGGAAATGTTTACCCCCTGTCGTATTCTCCTTTCCATCCGTTCTCACAGAGGAATCTTGCATGATGATTGGTCGCCGATCGTGACATATAGGGGAAATTTGTCAGAATTCGGGGAGCTCATCGACAGAGTTGGAAGTGTCCGAACTCCACATGTTTGCTCTTAAAGGCCAACGCCTATGAGCCATACAACATACAAAGAATTACCTCTATAAATATAGACATTCCCATTTTAAGTAATCTCTCAAGAAGAGAAGAGAATACAGAATACTCAAGAAGTGTGGCAAATACATCAAATACATAAGAAGTTGAGAACAACTAACACAGGTTGTATGTTTCTAATGATTTTGTGAGCTCTCTCTCTCTCTCGATCGTGTATCGGTTAGATATAAGGCCATATATCTCTCAATCTCTCGTATAGGTTATAATATAGTTCGTATTTATCTTGACATGTATCTTGATAGTCATATTTATATCTCCTAATCATTTATATCTTGTAATAGATTTATTTACTTATTAAATTTATTCTTGTTTTATAAAAGAATTGTCTCTTAATTTGAATCTGAATCAGATCTCCCCCCATGCGTGTTTATCCGCGTGTAAAATAACTGATAAACTGGTGTCAGCCCTGACGTTTGGGATAAAGACCTCACAGTCTTGAATTCCCCTTTTACCTAAATATTACAGCCCTCCTGGTCAAAAATCTTGACAAGGATCAGATCCAATGATCTGAAACCTTTGAGACTATTCTCACGGAATAGTGCCGATTAAATGTTACAAGAGTCCTACTTACTCCGTAACCCCAGCTGATTTCACAATAGCATCAGTCTTACTCCTTCCCAGCAAAAAAGCCACTGCTTTCCCCAACTTCATTTTCCTAAGCACACTTTCCACTTCTTCTCTGTTAATATCTTGCACCACTCGTTTATTTGCCTCTCCATTCTAGTATAAAGTTCTGGTATTTTCTTAATTCAATAAATTCCTCAAATATACTTTCCATCTTTCCTTGACCCTTTCATAATCTTGTAATACCACTCCTTTATCATCTTTAATCAGTTTAATAGAAGTAAAATCTTTTAATGCCTTATCTCTTGCTTTGGTAATTCCATCAACTGCCTTTCACCACCTTTCCTTTCGAAAACTTTATCTGTAAGCCTTTTTGTATAACAGTTTTACATAATTTTATTTTACTATTTTGTTAATCCCAACTGAATATGAACTCAGCATAATATGACTTAGCATATAATATATATATAATATAATATAATAATTATCAAATAGCTTATTAAATGACTTAATATTACTAGAAAGTTTAAAATTACAAATTATATACTTACTGTTAATTTATCAAGTAAATAAGATAGATCAAGAACTTCTGTGTAATAGTCAATATTGTAATGCAATTTTCCATATTGTTCTATTATATCTCCTTTGGACAATACATTGATATGAGGTAGTTCCACTTTAAAAACAAAATATTAGTTAATATTATTTTAACTAATGTATTTTATAATTTTATAAATAACATGTATTTTTTCTTATTTTTATTAGTAATTAAGAGGATATCATTTAATCATAAAACCATTTACAAAAACTTTCTAAATATCTTAATTATGATTATTAAGTTTGTTTTTACTAATAAATTGAATCACACGTAGTATATCGTTAATCATAAATATTCATGTTTGAATCTGTTTAGAATGAATTAGAAAATGGTTACATGATACAATATAATTTCAATCGTTTTAATAATATATTTAAAATGAATTATTTTATATTCTTTAACAAAAAGTAAATTATATATTAATAATTTCAAGACAAATAATGATTGCTTTTATAATAAACAAGAAATATTGTTTTATTCCATATAACAATACTGAGTTAATATTATTATTTTAAATGTTATATCAATAACAGAAACATCTCAATGTGAAAAAAGGATATACTTTTTTAATACCTTGTAGCATTGTTGAAAGTGATGTTAAAAGCACAGCCACAAATTTTGCTGGATCACTACAATAATGAGAATCAACCAAATGCATTGCTACCAGTCTCAAATCTGCTTTCAGTAGTTTAGCTGCAATATTTTTTACTGAATTATGATGTGTATATAATTCAACCTAAATGAAAAAATAAAATTTAAACTTTTGAATATTTTAAAGAAAAATTGTATGTAAAGTAAGGAATACCTGGCCAGGGCAATCAAAAAGTAAATAATGATCAGAGAGCTTATTTACTTCATTTAATAACCAATCAAAATTCTTTTCTAGATATTCCATGCAATATATTAACCCGCCATTAGGTCCTAAACTACAGTAATTCATTGCATCGTGTACTGTTATCAATTCAGAAATATCCACTGCAGGTTTATAAGGTAAAACATCATTAGCTGGATCTATATTGATAATAGCCACCTTTCTTCCCATGGACTGTAGAAACTGAGACATGGCATCACAATATGTAGTTTTTCCTGATCCTGGAGGACCAATAACTAGTTGACCAAATAACATTTTAAATATGTTGCATAATAATTAATATTTCAACAGTTCTCTGAAAATAAAATAAAAATGTTCAAAAAAAAATTGCTTAAGAACATTTTCCCTAAAATTATGCAAATTTATTATTATTAATTTTTCAAGTTTTGCAACTTTAATTAAAAAGTTTTTGAGATAAGTCTTGAGAAATACAGTATTCAACTTATTTATTATTATTTGTATAAACTCTAATAAACTATTACTGTTAATGTTTTGTGATACTGATATCATTAAAAAATATTTTACTTGACTGATTAATTAGCATATTCTGCTACTACTTCAAATTCTTGTTTTCATCTGGCATATCTAAACCTTATAATTAACCTGTTTTACATCTGAAAAAATAAATTTTTTGTTAGTTCTTTAGGAATGTTCAATTATTTCAGAAATATATTTCTTTAAAATATCAATGTATCTATTTTTTATAAAACACCAGAAATTTTTCTGTACCTTTATAATTGCATTTTAAACGATTTTAGAAATTATAATTTTCAGGTATTTCCATAATAATAAATTAAAAGAATGTTCCTTAAAACTTCATTTAAATTTGAAATTAACTAATGTCATAATGATCATTGAATAAAACACATTAAAATATTTTAGAAAGAATAAAATATAGAAAAATTTTTTAAATGTTTCTGTTTTTTATCTAAACAGAGAAAAGATAGATAAAAAAAAAGTGCAAAAGCAAATATTTCTTCTTTCTTTTTTTAATTCTATTTAAGACATTTTAACTCTTTTATTTTGAATTAGTCTTAAAATTTCAATTTTTTTCAAATAATACTGAATATCACACACTTTGTAACTACAATAGAACCACACCAATTAACCAAGGTTCCCATTATCTAAGGCAGTGTTTCTCAAACTCTAACAAATCGTTGCGACCTTCAGTAAAACCGCTATATAGTATAGCCCCCTTCAGTAGAACCGTTACGTAGTATCGCCCTATTCAGTAAAGCCATTACTGAAGTTTGCCATTACTGAAGCCAATACAGAATTTTGTAATGAAGGGGCCATTAGTATAGTCCCTTCATTACAAAATTCCAATGCCGAGGGCCAAGACTAACTCCAAATTCGTTCTGCATTGAATAGACTAGTGACTAGTATAATGTTATTTGTTTAATTGTTGTATGATATAACGAATAAAATATCTAATTATTCTTAATATATTGTTTTACTATATCGCCCAGAAAATTGTTTTTCACCCCCCAAAATATAAATCGTTACTAATCGCCCCCTCAACATGGAAAAACGCCCACATGGGGGCGATATCGCCCCCGTTGAGAAACACTGATCTAAGGCAAACCTGTAAATGAATTTCACCACCTTTCTTATACTGTTATTCATAAAAGAAAGTGTAAAATGTTAACTTGCATTATAAAATAATTTGTTTCTGTTACCATTTTATCACTTAACTTCAAACTGAGATAAATCATTAATAATAAAATGTTATTACAATAATACACATTTTTATTCTTAAAGCTATTGTATTAGCTGTAACTTAAGGACTTGAGACGAGTGATATTAATAGTTTATAAGCAACATTCGAAATGTTTATCGTTTGTTGCTAAGATATTAAAATGATAATGTATCAAATGTAAACATCAAAACCACGCTTACCTGACAGCATCCATCTAACAGATTCACCAATGCCAAATGACAAACATTAAATAATCGCCTAAATACAACCGAAATCATAAATAATTATGGCAACAAAAATATTAAATATATATTTATTGTATACACTTTTTACATTTAAAAATAAAATTAATGAATTATACTTATTAATTCATTAATTATATTTTTTTTATGAGTTCTGCATATTCCGGAAAGAATGGTCGATGGTGGAAAACGGGTTTTTTTTTTTTTAACTCTTTCCGCCCTGTGGGCACTAAAAGGGCCTCTTTTCACAAACCCATTATGGGTTTGACCAAACCTACAATGGTGTGGTCGGGTGGTGAGGGACGAGGCCCGACCGCACCATTGGATGGACCATCCCCGAAAAATTCCTGGGCTTTATCGACCCGACCGGATTCGAACCCGGTCCCTCATAGCGGTAGGCTGTCACCTTGACCGCTCAGCTATCCGACCGTCGATGAAGAACAGGTTTGAGCATAACCGGTCAGGCTATTTTAAAAAATTCTTAGGTATTTAATTGTATTCGAATCCGTATTCTCAAAGAAATAAATGCTCGTAATAACCGATTACATCACTTTTTTAAATTGACATTATTGGTGGATGACCATGTATTTATATCATTCCATCAAGAAATCTGATTTCATACTAACAGAAGGAATGATACATTGCTTTCAACCATTATTTCCAGTAATAAAAAAAACCAAGTAAAACGGCAAAACCGTATTTGGGACAAGACTGTGTCTCGGAGACTCTCTACTAAGCGGAATCACTTTGATGCTCAAGGCAGGTCTCGTTCTCATTCTCCTATCTTCTTTGATATATCTGTTTTTGGGCGCGATAGTTCAAACTTCGCCGGCCACGATCACGAGGTCGTTCACGATGTATCTTCGATGAAATTAACCTATCTAATTTCAAAATTTCTCTCCGTTGCGTGTCGGCTCGGGTTGAATTTTTGTCGATGCGTAACGAAAAGTTCCCGTTTTTGAAAAAAAAAATAATCGTGGCTATTGTATCGTCCGAAATTATTTTTTTATTTTGCACAAACAATATACAGTTTAACCCGATTATNATTGGTGGATGACCATGTATTTATATCATTCCATCAAGAAATCTGATTTCATACTAACAGAAGGAATGATACATTGCTTTCAACCATTATTTCCAGTAATAAAAAAAACCAAGTAAAACGGCAAAACCGTATTTGGGACAAGACTGTGTCTCGGAGACTCACTACTAAGCGGAATCACTTTGATGCTCAAGGCAGGTCTCGTTCTCATTCTCCTATCTTCTTTGATATCGCTGTTTTTGGGCGCGATAGTTCAAATTTCGCCGGCCACGATCACGAGGTCGTTCACGATGCATCTTCGATGAAATTAACCTATATAATTTCAAAATTTCTCTCCGTTGCGTGTCGGCTCGGGTTGAATTTTTGTCGATGCGTAACGAAAAGTTCCCGTTTTTGAAAAAAAAATAATCGTGGGTATTGTATCTTCCGAAATTATTTTTTTTATTTTGCACAAACAATATACAGTTTAACCCGATTATAATGTCATCGAATGTAACGATAACCCTAATATTTTTATCGGTCCTACGATTTTACTATACTAGATAATGTTAAATATCCCACTTGTACAGTAGCGTAGCGTGGATGTCAGCCGCCCGGGGCGGAGGAAAATTGGGTCTCCACCTTATTTAGGTATTTCAATTTAAAAGACTAAAATTCAATTTTGTCACAGAACAAGGAATGAAAAATTCCGTGCTAGTGCAGCGACCTGTTTAAAATAGCTCTATTGGATATTGGTGGTGTATATGAATGCGAATGAATCGTACAAGCAAAGAAAAAAAAAAGGTCAGGATATCCTCGGATGAAATTACTAGTTCACCCGGACGGCGAGCCTATTCCCGGACTGTCCGGACGATAGCACTATCATAGGCGCGACGCAAATATAGATTAGAATGGTTCAAATTTTTACAAGATATTATTATTATTTATTGTGAAAGTTTGCCGCCCCCTAAGAAGTGCCGCCCGGGGCGGCGGGGGCGCCCCCCCACTACGCTACGCCACTGCACTTGTAACGACATAAAACCGTTTTAACGTCATATTTGAAGCACTCCCAAATTTACAAAATTAGACTACAAATTTTATTTACCATAGAAGAAACTACATGTTCAGTCCTAAGGTCAGAGTTCACTTCTTAGAATGACTGTGGGTGGTACTCTCTCCCACCTCACTTTGGTGAGGTAAGGTGCCTGTTTTACCTGTTTGTAGAAGAAGGTTGCCATTTCGTATTTTATTTTGACTCTGTTCTTGGTCCCCTGACTACCTACAAGTCTGGATTTTTTTATGCACAAATGATTTGGACACCTAATACTCTGTGCCAATTATCAACTCTCGACACGTACTCCATACCTGTAAGCTGGTAACATAAACTGGCAGTTTGATTTTATAAACATGTCATAGTCTTGTCAATAAATTAAGAATGATTAAAAATTGTAGCCAGGCATTGTGATGATGTCATAATAAATAATTGATCATTTTAAATGAAACGTTTTATATCCAAACAGAAAAATCTTTGTGTATTATTTTTACATAACATCAGTTCAAATTTTAAAATAAAATGATTGGCTATATAAAATATAAGTTATATATTTGTAAACTTAGATAACAAATTTATAATTATTTTATTCGTTCTGTTTTTTGTAGTGTTAATGTGGAAAAATTGATTGACATTGTCAAATCTTACCTTGGTGGGTTTTGTTGTAGTATATTACAGAAAATGTAATTAAATGTAATGTTTATTAAACTGTGGTCCACAAACTCTTCGTAGTCCAAAAGTAGGTGAACTATGTGTTAGGAAATATGATGTCTCTGCTCTATTACATGATGCATTCAAAGTTCAGCCCTAGAGAATGAAGTCTTCCATGAGAAGAAGTTTTCAGAAAAGATGTTGGAGATATTGCATGACTGAAGCAAGTGATATTTTTAGGAAGTATTGTGATCAAGTGATGGGAAAGCATTTGACACATTTTGTGTCTGCCATCTAACATGATGTTCCATGACAAATACAAGCTTATTTTTTTTATGTTACATGTAGAATGATTATACTGTGTCTTAGATGAAAGATACTATTATTTTAAACAGATACTTATAAAAACTGGCTTGTTTGTAATAATAATGGCTTAGATTTACAAGTTTCTCTTTATCCTTAATATCTTAGTTTCTGCAAAAAATAACATCCTACAATAAATTTGTTTTTTTATTTCAAAACTTCAAAATTTGCTTATAAATGGACATAACGTCAGGGTAATAACAAAATACTGACTATTTTGAATTAAAATATTATAGTTGTCATTTATTTTATGTAATATGTTACTAATCCAGAAAGTTCCAGCATAAAGTTTTTACCAGGGCTGTGGAATCATGTAAAAATCTATTGACTCCAAATTTGCCTTATCTGACTCCAACCAGGAGTGGACTTGTTACCAAAATAGGCCTGGGAATTCTGATGTCATCATGTGACCTCAGAATAAAAGCTTCAATAAATAGAGTTCTAATAAAGATAAAATGTAGAAACTATTTTATTCCAAAGGTAAAAGACTCTTCTAAGTAATGATAGGCAATTTATAAATATGTATTCAATAATTTTTACTTTCCCGGCTGTTATGTATAACAGAAGGAAAGTGTAGCAATCAGTCAAAAAATGACCCCCCCAAATTTTTAGTTTTGGACTTGGGACACCTTGAAATGTCGATGTCATTGGCATTGCTCTATAGTTGATTAGAATTACTAAACTCTCTCACCTCGGTAAGATGGTGACTACCAAAAGATTATTGTACCTCAAGGAGCAACGTTTTCAAGCAGTTCTTGCAGTTTTAGATCATTATTGCAGAGAAGGACAGGAATTTTTGGATTAAATTCTGATTGGAGATGAGATATGTGTTCATCACTTCTCATCATAACCAAAACAAATTTCATATGAGTGGAACCATTCCCTTTTGTTTGTTCTCCAATTTAAATGAAACTTGATCATGTAGCCCTAAACACACAGTACCTTGTCCAAATAATAGGATCCACTTCTCAAGCATTTTTCCAAAAAAACAGCATCTGAAAATTGAGCGTTTAGTTTGTGTTTGGAAGTTTCATGTGTCTTAGAGTCCATTGAAATATTTAAAGCCAGCCTTAATTCCAATTGCATAAACTCTAAGGACGAGATACAACTATCTAAAGCATGGAGAGCAAGGGACAAAACATCATTATAGCCTGGATGATCAGTGCATGTCTCTTATTGGTCTTTTCAAATTCAAATACTACACAAC
This sequence comes from Centruroides sculpturatus, assembly GCF_000671375.1. Classification (NCBI taxonomy): domain Eukaryota; kingdom Metazoa; phylum Arthropoda; class Arachnida; order Scorpiones; family Buthidae; genus Centruroides; species Centruroides sculpturatus. The sequence goes on along the minus strand of NW_019384332.1, from coordinate 404,394 downwards.
TGTTGTATTTGGTTCATTCCAATAGAAACAAACTATTCAACCTAAATCTGGAATTATGTGGATTCAAAAATATTTGTTTCATCTTCCATGTTTTACTGGATGCTGAAGAGATTCTGTGATTAGATGTTATTACATTTCCAATAATAGAGAAGTACTTCTCATTTTATAAACAAGTAAATTCTAACAAAAAAAAAAAGTTTCATAATTAAATTCAATTGTGAAACTGTTTTCATTTATAATTTTATTATTAATTTATTTCATTATTTAATATTAATTTAAAATGTTTTTTATTCCAGGTATTTCAAGTGAAATTGAACAGAATGTCAAAAAAGTTTGGAGTTTCTCATAACTGTAATTCATTGCACAAATTGTGTGTCAATTCTAGAACAAAAAATGGTAAGGTTTTTTTTTTATTCCATTTTGAATATTAATTTATTTTTTATGATTTTTTTCTAAACATTCAAAAAAAATTTTTGTTGTAGAAAGTTCAAACAGTAATACAGACCAAACTTCCATCTCACGAAATGTACATTCCAGGACTTCTGGCAAAGATTCTGTCAATACTCCAAAGGAATCTTGCAATGCAACAACTTCTTTCACAGACATTCCCTGTCAAGCTTTCGGAACTAGTGGAATCAACAAAAGTATCTTTCCTAGACGACCAGACTTTGGTAAAGAGGGTCGACCCATACAAGTGAAAGTGAACTACTTTCCACTAAGTCTTCCAAGTGGTAATGTTTATCATTATGATGTGAAAATTACTATTTTAAATGATAAAAACAAAGAAACAATGAAAGCACCTAACAAACAAACCTGTCGTAAAATAATCAATAAATTATCAGAAAATTCTAAGGATTTTTCTGCTTGTATTCCTGCTTATGACGGAAAAGCAAATATCATAACAAGAAGCCAATTATTTTCTGACACAAAAGACTTTACAGTTGTGCTCGATAAAGATGGCCAGTATAATTCTAAACAATTTAAAGTTGTTATAACACCAACAAAAGAAGAACATGTCATAAATTTGGATACTTTGCATAGATTTTTTAAAGGCGAACCTGTAAAAGTTCCATTTAGAACAGTTATGGCATTAGACATCATAATGAAAACAGGATTAAATTTAAAATTAATGCCAGTTGGAAGATCATTATTCTACCAGCCAAGTCCAGATGACCTACATCCACTGGGAGGAGGGAGAGAGATATGGTTTGGTTACTACCAGAGTGTAAGACCTACTGCATGGAAGATGATGGTTAACATTGACAAAGCTGTTTGTGTCTTTCATGAAAGACAGAAAGTTTTAGATTTTATTAGCCAAACATTAAAGAAGAATATTGCAAACACATTTGACCAGTATACTATCAAGTCTGTGGAAAAAGAATTGAAAGGTTTGAAAGTAAGGGTTACTCATCAAAATATTCCAAGAAAATATAATGTGATTGGACTGACAAAAAAACCCTTATCAACATTAGTGTTTGAAATGAACAGAAATGACCAAACTTATGATATGAAGGTAGTAGATTATTTTAGGGAGCAGTATGGATTAGAATTAAAGTATAAATATCTTCCTGCACTTAATGTGGGATCCAAAGAGAAAGCAAAATATTTACCTCTAGAAGTTTGTGAAATTGTGGAAGGGCAACCATGTAAAAAGCAACTTGATGAACAACAGACCAGAAACATGATATTCCAAACATGCCAGCCTCCAGCTCAAAGATTCAAAGAAATAGAACAGGCAGCAGAAAATACCATTAAATATAACAAAAAATTTATGCAGGAATTTGATTTAAAAATGAGTACAACATGTGTTGATTTACCAGCTCGAGTCTTGGATCCTCCCCAAGTGATGTACAAAAACAATGAAACCAAAACTCCCAAAGATGGTGTTTGGGACATGAAGAATGTGCAATTTTACACCAGCATAAAAATACAAAATTGGATCTTGTTGAGTACCATTTACCGCAACTCTTGTAATGAGAAAGACTTACAAAATTTTAAAAAAATGTTGTGCAAAATAGGAGTAAGTATGGGCATAGAAATAGAAGATCCAAAGATCACAGATATTGTCTCAGTTGGCACTATTGTCGATAAGTTAAGAAAGTATGCAAAAGTCTGGAAATTAGATTTAGCAATTATTGTTTTGCCTAATAAGAACTCAACTATATATTCTGACATCAAAAATGTTGCAGAAACAGAAATAGGATTAAAGACTCAGTGTGTTAAAGAAAATACTATGAAAAAATGCAGAGATACAACAATTTATAATATTTTACAAAAAATAAATGCAAAAATGGGTGGCATAAATTGTGGACTCAGTTTATACAAAAAACCTAAAATATTCCAAAAACCAGTAATTATTTTTGGTGCCGATGTCACACATCCATCACCCGGAGATAAGACTTCTTACTCTATAGCTGCGGTAGTGGGAAGTCTTGATTCTCATCCTTCTCGTTATGCTGCAGCAGTGAGAATTCAGCAGCCCACCAAAGACAAAAGACATATAGAGATAATAGTACAACTGAAAGAAATGGTAAAAGAAATATTAAAACAGTTTTACAAAAACACAAAACAAAAACCCATCAAGATCATCTTTTATCGTGATGGAGTGAGTGAGGGTGAATTTAGTCAAGTCCAAAACAAAGAAATATCACAGATAAGACAGTCATGTATGGAATTGGAAGAAGATTATCAGCCAGGAATAACTTACATTGTGGTAGGAAAAAGACACCACACAAGAATGATGCCGAAGAATTACAATGACAGAGTTGGAAAAGCGGGTAACGTTCCTCCCGGCACCATCATAGATAATGGCATAACCCATCCAACTGATTTTGACTTTTTCTTGTGCAGTCATTATGGCATTCAAGGCACTAGTCGTCCTGCTCACTACACAGTACTCTGGGATGACAATGACTTCTCTTCAGACGAATTGCAGAAACTGTCATATTACCTGTGCCACATCTATGTTCGATGCACTCGCAGCATCTCCATACCCAGCCCCGTTCAGTATGCACATCTAGCGGCTGCTCGTGCCAAACAGCACCTGATCAGCAAGATGGATGTCAACAGTTCAGACAGTTCCAATGGTGATGCAACAGACTCTAATATAGATTTGGAGTTGCTTAAGGTGGTAAAAACTTTTATAAATTCCATGTATTTTGTGTAGAAAAACTATAGTTCAGGGGTCGCCAAACTATTTTGATCGTCAAGCCCCTATTTTGATTGTCGCCAAACTATTTTGATCGTCGTTTCGAAATCTCACATCAACCCCCACCAAAAACTTTGTGTTACAAGCAAAAAAAGCTGTTAGTATTTTAATATATATCTTTTAATCTTACATTTTTTACATTTATTGTACATATTTTAATAATAATTTTTGTAACTGACAATCAATAAGACGGATAAGCTTGATAATCATTAGTAATATTCGGTTCAAAATTTGTAAGTTTTAGTCTTTTAATCAATCCCCCAATAATGTTATATTGACCCCTGGGGTTGATATAGACCACTTTGGCTATATCAACCCCAGGGGTCAATGACCCCTGGGGTTGATATAGCAGGGGTCAATGACCCTGCTATAGTTCATTTATTTACAGATGTACAAAAAATATCTTTCTGTTGCTGATTAGTAATGAATTTCTGTGCATCAGTTAGTTAATTTGAATACATTTTTTTAAAAGTTTTCTGTTATGCTGTTGTCATATTTTATTATTTATATTCAAAGAGGTATTCTGTTATAATGCATTATTTATTCTTAAAATAAAATTACAACTTTTTGAATAATAATTTGTTAGTCTTAAAATCTTGATTTATTGTAACACATGCCTCGAAGTGAATCACTTCTGACTGAAATTACTTCGAATTCAAATTCCTTTTTCCTAATATTTTCTTCAAAAATTTCACTCGATTTTCTAAATAAAAATTTAGAAGCCTCTGCAAAATATATTTTCTAAATAAATTCCTTAAAAATATCCTAAATTCTTGCAAAATAATGTCAATTCATTAATAATTAATACAATTAATTTACAAGAACATACAAAAGTTTATGAAAGCATTGAGTTATATTGTAAACTGATTATAGATTATTTTTTAATTTTAGTTTTTTTTTAAAGATATTTTAATATTCAATATGACTTAAGTTGAATGTATAGAATAATAAAAACATCTTACACAACAAGTACCCTCGTATATATATATTATTTAAGCACTGCCCCACTGTTTTCCCTATAACACGAAATCGAAAGGGAGAAAAATGATATATTTAACTGATAGAAATGGATAAGAAAGCAAGTTAGAAATGATCTTTTTAAATAAAACTGTTCGTGTTAGAACGATAAAATTTAAATATACTTCAATATCCAGTTTATTAGCAACATTTATGTAAAACCAGTTAAAAGGCCCGATGCAGGGACTAAATAGCTTGCATAGCAACGATAAATAATTACAAATGGTTTACCTAAAGTGCAGAGAGTTCGGCAGAACACTGTTGAAAGTGAACTGCCCATAACTATGGTCATGCACTATGACGTACTGTACATCGCTATATCCAATTCTTTTTTGAATAACAGCAAGCAGCATGCCGAAACCGTCAAGCACACTGGCGTCTAATTACGGAAAGATTCCGTAGCCGTAGTTCTGTTTTTTACCACGGGATGTCTCTACTTCGTGACGTCAAGAAGCTGGACAAACATAATTCTGACTGTGGTGTAAGAAATAATTTATTACGAACAAAATTTGCTACTGTTCGTTTGTTGAACGTCAAATTTGTCTTTTGTCTAATGTTTATTGTTTATATTATAGCTTTAAAAGATGATTCTTGTTCATTATTTTTATCAAAATATTTAAAATTATACAGTATATTATAAAAGTTATTCTACAGAATACGTAGACTTTCGTTCTTAAATTCTTTTAATCTC
>NW_019384332.1:378340-399314 GCF_000671375.1 Centruroides sculpturatus | reverse complement strand
TCTCGCAAATAATTTCTAACTGTATCTCAATTTAAAAGACTAAAATTCAGTTTTGTCACAGAACAAGCAATGAAAAATTCCGTGCTAGTGCAGCGACCTGTTTAAAATAGCTCTATTGGATATTGGTGGTGTATATGAATGCGAATGAATCGTACAAGCAAAGAAAAAAAAAAGGTCAGGATATCCTCGGATGAAATTACTAGTTCACCCGGACGGCGAGCCTATTTCCGGACTGTCCGGACGATAGCACTATCATAGGCGCGACGCAAATATAGATTAGAATGGTTCAAATTTTTACAAGATATTATTATTATTTATTGTGAAAGTTTGCCGCCCCCTAAGAAGTGCCGCCCGGGGCGGCGGGGGCGGCCCCCCTCACTACGCTACGCCACTGCACTTGTAACGACATAAAACCGTTTTAACGTCATATTTGAAGCACTCCCAAATTTACAAAATTAGATTACAAATTTTATTTAACATATAAGAAACTACGTGTTCAGTCCTAAAGTCAGAGTTCACTTAGAATGACTGCGGGTGGTACTCTCCCCCACCTGACTTCGGTGGGGTGAGGTGGTTGTTTTGGCTGTTTGTAGAAAAGGGTCGCCATTTTGTATTTTATTTTGACTCGATTCTCGGTCTTCTAACTACCTACGAGTCTGAATTTTTTTATGCGCAAATGATTTGGGCACCTAATACTCTATGCCAAATATCAACTCTCGACATGTACTCCTTCACACCTCTATGCTGGTAAGAAAATCGGGCAGTACGATTTTATAAACAAGACATAGTCTTGTCAAAAAGGATTCGAATACAATTGAATACGTAAGTTTAGAAAATAATATAACTCGGTTATGTTAAATTCATTATTCACATTAATCATCCTTTTTATACAAATACTGTATAAAAAAGAAAACTTGAAAAATCAAGGTTGAAAACTCTTTTATTTTGTATTTGGAAATTATGAAATACATTTTATTTATTTATAGATTACATATTTATATTATATTACTTTTTATCAGACTTTTTTTTATATGATTTCTTTTTTATGATTTGGATATGGTAACCTTAGTTAAATTAATCGTGTAGTTCTCATTAACAAATGAAAAATAACATATGAAAAGTAAGGAATGGCACACCGATCCATGTTTTTCAAGAATAATCGTAATAAAATATGATTGCTCATGAAAAGCATGGTTTTAAACCAAAGCAAATCAAATTATGAATGATGTAAACGTTTAAATAACGAATATATAATAGATTTAACGAGAAAAAAACTCCAGAAACGAATTGCGAGTTGCGTAACATTCCCGGCAAAGTTAAAATTGTATATGGTGCCATCTGTTATAAGATTTTGTTATAAAAAACTTTTTGTGTTATTAATTAATATAAAATAGCAATCGGGCCCGTCTCTCACCATCCGGCCGCTCCATTGTGGGCCTGGCCGAACCCATGATTTACTAAAAAGGCCATCTTAGTGCCCACAGAGCGGAAAGAATTAAAAGACAAAAAATTATAATGTGACATTATTATTATTTTTAGTATTAATGCCTTCATACTTGCATTTAGGTATGTTTTATTGTATATTTTTTAAATGCGATTACATAAAAAAAATTACAAATTTATCTGACATATACCGCTACTAACTTATAAAATATTTTGCAATTTACTGTTTGGAGATTATAATTTATTATTTCCTTCTTTTGTCAAATTGCACAATACCTCGCTTCACTACATTAAAATGAAAGTAATTATATACAGTATACAATAAATTAAATTTACATTAAATGTATTAAATATTTTTATATTCAGATTGAAATATTTATTAATTAGTTTGAAATAAAATTACAAATTTTTTATGGAAAAAAATAATAATTTTAATTATATTTACTTTTTATAAAACAAATATAAGGCTGTATAAACGCAGGAATAAAATAAAAGCAGACATTTTTATAAAATTTAAAATTATATTAAATATAAAATTGAAATTTATGAAATATAATATAAATTTATTACATCAAAAATTAAATGATAATAACATAAATTTTTACATTATCTTCAAGGATAAAAAAAAGAAATAAAGGTTAAATTATTTATGACGTAAGAGGTCGTGTTAGGGTGAGTCAGATTCTAAGGAGGCGCTGTAAACAAATATGCAGACGAGAATCAAGATAAAATACAACAATTTCAACTTATATTTACGATTTTTTACGTTTATTTTAACAATATGAACGTAAAAGAACATTTAAATTTATTTGTTATGAATTAGAAATGCCTAAAGTAGTAGAAAATATCCAATTGGGACTTAGTGCTTGTAGGATTGGTTTGAGAAAGGTAAATCTGCCTTTTTATTTAAATATATTAATTTAAATATTAATTATGTGAAAGTAAACTCTTTTACACAAGATAATAATTACTTTGTTACGTCACAGACAAAAAAAGAAAAACTCACACACACAAGTATTACAATTACAGTATTTTTCTTTAATATGTTTAAATATTAATCTAAATTTTATACATTAAACTGTACATTTTATATACTAAGTACAAGTTATATACACAATAAACTTTACGTAGTGAATTAAATTGCTTCTTATTAAGTATTACAAGATTATGCCAAATGTCTGCTGATATTTTGACCTGAAATTAAAAAAAAAATATTCTTTCAGACCAATTTCTGGCTTTTTGTGACCTGTAATTAGTGTGAATGAATGTTTGGTGTGAGGAATAAGTTTATATTTTACAGATGAATATAATTGAACAGAATTAAGGGTAGATATTTACCTAGTAGCATCAGTGGTGGTATCGTGTTTAAAATTTAGCCGACGCAACTGTGCCAGCTTCGAGTAGCCCACTTGACTGTTTATGGAGTACTTGATGCTATATAGTTTTAGGGGGTGTGGGGAGCTTGCCTCCACCTGGGCACTGAGGTGCTCAGTACGAGCGATAGTGAGCACCGAGGTGCTCACTATCACTCGTACTGAGGCACACCATAGTTTGGTTTTGCTTGTTAATAAGGTTAATATTGATTAAATTAGTAGTATGAGTCAAATAATAAATAATGTCAAACTTGCATATAACAAGTTACTGTTTATTATTATTTAATCTAAGTTTTTTGTATTCATATGTTGTTGAATTTGGATAAATTTCAAAGAGAATTTGTTTGTATTTCAAATCTAATGATTGATTACTTGTTTTGCTAACTGGCGTGTAGTATTATTACATTTTTCCATTCACAAAAAGTCAGCATGATAAAGCAGAATTTTAAGTTAGAAGTTTGGTAGTAAATCATTTTATGAATTTATATTGATATTCTAAAATGTTATGAAGTGCTAAATAAATTTGTTTTGTGTTTTCTGAAATATATATGAATACAGATGTTTCAGTTTAAATTCTATAGATATGGCATATGCCATTTAATGACGGATGTGTTCTGAGAAATATGTCATTAAGCAAATATAGTTTATAGACTTAGACAAACCTACATAAAAAGTCTATTACTAATACTATATAGGTTGTATATAATGCAAGTGTAACACAATAATAAGCATTTATGTAGAAACCCTATCACACACTGGATGTATATGTTTTTATTTTACTAACTGGATTTTTGGTTTGGAAGTATTGCTGTAATAAGCATTTATGTATCTAAACATATCTAAGTATTTTAAAATCTTAAATAGCCACTAACGTACCCTACAAACCAATGATTGGCATTCAAAGAAAAAAACAAAATGAAAATTCACCATGAACATTTTCAAACTCTCCAGAGTTCTTCCATTTGAACACATTCGAATGATTGTTCAAATGGTTGTGTTCCAAAGCCTTCACGTTCCATGGAACATCCATTTCATGCCTGAAGAAGAACTCTGAAGAATTCGAAAACATTCATGGTGAATCTTTGTTTTATTTATAGATTACATATTTATATTATATTACTGACTAACACCAATTGGCATTGCGTGTTGTTGTCTTAAATAGCCACTTCTTGTGGAAAAGTCAAAACATTCATTTTACCAAAAAAATGTTTTTAGCCCTAATCAGACTATCTTCAGTTTCTATTGCAACTTTTACATAAACTTATGTTCTAACAAAATCTATAAATTTTTTTTATAGAATGTTTGTTTGAAATCATCATCTAAAATGTATTATAGACATTTTTCAATTTTAAAGAGTTAAGTTTTATTCAATATTTTTAGAACATATGATTGACAATTATGTATATTTAAAATTTCTATTAATTCAAAATTTAAAATTTCAAGAATACAAAAATTTAAGGTAATAAGATGTTAAAAACTTAAAGCAATTTTGTAAAGAAAAATTTTGTAAGCTTCAAATTATACTGATAAAATAGAGGGTGTGAAGTCATACTTGGTAATTTAATAAAACAGCACTAATATAGCAAAACCAAATATATATTAAGAAAACTTTGTGTATGTTCTTGATAAGCTTTCTTACAAGACTATTGTATGAATCTGCTTTCAGCTTTGATGACTGTTTCATAACTGTATAACTGGAATATTGATATGCCTGGACTAAATGTCTTATTCATTTTGGACATCACCTTCAGTGAAGATATTTATTGTGGGGATGTCAATTAGTTTTCCATTCAACAATGCTTCAAACATAGTAGTCAGTAGGATTTAAATTTTGAGTTTGGATGCTACTTATTTATTGTTACACATTCATAAAGATTGTCCAACATCCCTTCTGGGTTATCTGGGCTTTGTGAGAGGGTGCTGAGTCTTGTTGAGACAGGTATGGCTTTCCATTGCATGATTCTTCTATCCAGGGCTTAACAACTGTCTCTAGCACCTGAATATATCCAGCAGCATTAATTCTGATCTGTGCAAAAATTAATGTAGCATGACCTTCATTATTTACCACTTTTAAAACCATTGTGGTTGTTCATAACGAGTGATTTGTAAGTCTGCGAATAAATGTTACAAATAGGAACACAAGAACAAAAATGTGTGTGATTGAATATTCCTTTAATGCACTCCGAACATGGTTCTTTTATCTTGTTTTGTTACAAAGATTCCAACTTAATGAGTTCCTTTACTCTATTATCCTCACAGGGAAATAGGTCATCTCCTATTCTCGTACAAGTATGTAATATACGCGCATGTAACACAAAACCTTGATAACCAAATTAAAAACTAATCTTATGTCTAACTTAAAACTAATATAACAGGGAAATGATTAGACTTAGGAAAATATAGAAAGCATAAAGAGATAGAAAATACCTGGGTCCATGTTGATTGATCGATATCTTCGGGGAGGTGCCCTTTCACAGACGTGATCTTTTATTCTCCTTTACTGATTCAGCAATCTGTTCTCGAGGTTCTCTGATTCTTTCAGTTTTTCTTAGTCCCTTGTGCTTCTTCCTCTAATCTCGACAGTCCTCTCCTATACCTGCCTTCTGTTTTTGAGTTTCACTCACTACACTGTACATCCGTTCGTTTTGAGGTCCAGCCAAAAAATGTTCTCCTCTCTCCTTTTTTCTTGCCTCAGGCTACATTTTCTTTTATTTATTTCCCCAAATTCAGAGAAGCACTAATACCTTACTCCTTTGTTTTACCCTTGGTTCTGAGAAGGGGTAAGCCTCCCCCCTCAAGTAGTAATGGTCGATATGGAAAGTTCTCGAAGACAATAGAAAGAAAGTAGAAGAATAGAAATAAAATAAGGAATTGTGAACTATAAACAAACTACAATATTGCTGACAGCTGCACCTCATAGTTACTGGACTATACATTCTGGGGGCATAAGAAGGATCTGCACATATCTGTCATTTTTTCTATTAGACTTTTGGTCTTGGTGCATGTATGAACAATGTGTACAAAAGATCTTGCAACATTTATAAAGTTGGCAATTTCTAAATTGCTGTGTTCTGCACATATGACAACAATAACTACATGCTTTTTCATTTCTTGTTTTAGCATTTTATCTGCTATGGGGATCTGGAATTGACATTTTAATCAGTTTAAAGAGTGTGATATCCTGAAAATTTTCATATACCTCTCATATCTTGTAAATTAGAATAAATTGAAGGTTTTAACAATTTTGCATGGTTCAACTATTAAAATGCAAACAGCACTACAGCTGTGAAGCATGCATTACAGTTGGTGGTTGTTCTTTTGAGCAATTTCTGTAATTAACCATTATTAAAGATTTTTTTTTCATGTTTTGTGTTATGACTTTGCACCTCAACACTTCACACTTGACCACACATTCTACGACCAGAAATGTTTGTTTTGTTGTGTTATTCCACTTTTTAAAGTTTTTCTCATTTTTTTTTCACTCTGAATATTAATATGACCTGCCTATGACCAATATATTATGCAAATAAAACTATCCTTTTCACTTGCTTTATTGTATTTCTTGCTTGATTCTAATAAGTCTTTCAAGGATTAGTTTATCTAGGACTGCTTTTCAGCTATTTGAAAGGTATTCGTATCATTATAATTATTGATGTCAATATACATAGAGAGGAAATAAATATACTGTATATATGTTCTAAAATTCTAAGATAGATTATTCTTCCTGTTTATTCCTCTAGAACAGTGATTTTCAACTGGTGTGCAGCAAAATTTTTGAAGGTTATTAAATAAATTTTCAAAAGCCCAAAGAACAATAAGTATACATGTCAAAATTTAAACATCTAAAATGATTGAGTTTTTCATTGTTATAATAAATAAACTTATATGTAATGTAGTAAAAAAATATATATTCATAAGCAAAATTATATGTGCATAACATTGGGTTATTTCATTTAAAATGAAATTTTTTAAAAATCAAAAATGTACGTATAATTGTCCATATTTAGTTCAAATTATTTTAACTTAGAAATAGCAGGACATTGGGCATGTTTCTAAAGACAATTATGCCACTTTTAAATGCAAATTAAGACTTAATGTTAATTGCTTTTCTTATGTAAATGAAAATTATTCATTTAAATAATTATTGTTGTAATCTGCTACTATTTTAAGGAACAATAATACTGTTTTATTTAATCCACAAAAAAATATAGACAAAAAGAATTAGATTAACTGGCAAGTAATATGGCAATAGAATGTTTACAAACAACAACTTTAAATCATGTGATTTTTTCTGAAGAAATTTATGCTGCACAAATTTAATTATAGGTTCAAGTGTGTTGTGAGATAAAAAGATTGAAAAACACTACTCTATAAGGACAGGTTTGCTCCAAAATAATTCACATTTGTTTCCCAAGCCCATTCCATAAATTCTGTTATCTATTATATTTTCACATTGCCCTAAGGCTGCTGATTTTTAATGTTCTGCAAACTGTTTTATTAGCAGATCTGTACATGGATCTTATGTAAAGTACTCATCACATTTAGAGAACCTGATTGCATATATTCCTGTTTTTGATAATGTATTTGTTTGGTCCTTATCATTTCTAAGGATATTCATGATTACAAGTTTCTTTTTACTTCTACTGTATATCCTATCATACTGACATATTTTGCTGCTAACACTGTAACTGATTTGCCTGTAACAATGATGATTTTTTTTATCTTGTTAGTATTAGCTTGTCCTTGTTTGATTAAGATCATTTTGAAAATGCCACCACTACTACTTTCAGAAATCCAAAACTTACAAATACATATCTATTGTATTGTGCTTATGTTTGTATTGTACATATATCCTCTTATCCTCTTACATAGTATCTTCACTTTGTCCCAAATTACTTGTACTAATGTTATTCTGTTGCATGTCTCCTTCTAAACTTGCTTTTAAGTTACATTTAATAATAGCCCTCATATGTTCTGTTCTTATTCTCAAGGAGAAGCGGCATTTTATGTAGGATGTGTTGTAAGGTATTCAAGAACAACATATTGCCAAAAACAGAATTTTTATTCTTTTTATTGGCAATTACATTACACATTTTCAGGATTCCCATTCTGGACGCTGTAACAGTTCAGTTTTACCTCAAAATGCAACTTCTAAATTGCAATCCTTAGATCAAGAAATCATTTAAAATTTTAAATTACAATATGAAAGCTAACTGTAGGAAAAATATTAAATGTTATTAAAGATAGACTGTGAGAGTTTGGAGTGAACCTAAAACATGAATGATTAACAAAGTTTGAAATGACGTTTCACAAAGCATCATTGCAAATTGCTTACAAAAGTATGTTTAAGTCAACAATTTGATTTGAATAAATTGGAATTTCCATTAGACTATATCAAAGAAGACTGGGCTTATCTCATATCAGAAATGAGTGATGAAAAAGCATCATTTAAAGATTTTTCTCAATATTGACAATGACCTAGATGTTTGCAGACACTTGTCTAAAGATCACATCATTACTGATGTAAAGAAATAAGCAATGAAGATGAGGAAGGAATGAATCTTGTCAATTCTGCTCTTCCTATATGTAGGGAAGCCAGAAAAATTCTAGCTTTTAAAAGATTTTCCAGAAACTACATCATTTTATGAAACAAGCTGCTTTTGAAGCAGTCAAGTGTGTCAAAAACATGGTTGAGTAGAAAACAATGAATTATCAATGACAAATTTATGTACTAGACCAGTGGTTCTCAATTAGTTTTTCCTGCATACCACTTCAAGAAAGAGCTCAAACTCGCGTACCCCTTATAGCAGAAATTCATATTAATCCATACTAATATTATAAATTCGAAGGTAATTGTGTCTGTCTGTCACCTTTTCATGTCTAAACCGCTGAACAGGTTTTAATAAAATTTGGCGCAGAGATAGCTTACACGTTGGAGATGGACATAGACTACATTTTACTGCGAGAAAATATCTTATTCCAACCAGAAAATTCAATATAATGCGGGCGAAGCCATGGGTAGACAGCTAGTGAAAACTAGAATAAATTTTTTTACATTTATTGCCTTTATAATACAATTCTAATAATAATGAAAATAACATACGGTTATTTAATTTTAATGTGACAAATGTGCACGATTTGTCACATTATCTTCACAAAGATCTTCGCACAACTTTGTAAAATCTGGTTGCTTTTTGGTCAGCTACAGTCTCGAGTCATCTTCGAGTCAAAGTCGGTGATGTTGTTTAATTTTGTGTTTGTCATGACCGAAAATCCGCTCTCGCAGAGGTATTTTGTGCAAAATGGGAGTAAATATTTTATTGCCGTTTTGCTGACATAATAATAATGATAATTCTACAATCAACACAATTTGTGTTAATTGTACAAGTTTTGTTTCTTGCATAAGAATTTTATTTAGGTACTGTCAAAAATGCATTTTTTTAATGAAATTTCGAGAATATTTTTAGTTATAAATAAATGAATTTGTGCATTCAACATCGTGTTGTAAATTGCCGAATTTTTGACGGTCCACCCATTATTTTTTGATTGCTTCATGTCGTGCATTTAAATTTTAAATCGACCGATTTTAGATTGCCGCGCGTACCCCTTCATGCAATTTCGCGTACCCCTGGGGATACGCGTACCACTAATTGGGAACCACTGTACTAGACTTTTTAATAATAGTGTCAATGTTTTATTTATATATATATGTAACAAGGGTTGCTCTGGAAATTTAAAAATACTGTCAACCCAGTTTTCAATATTTTTTGCCACTTCAAATTATTTATCATCACTAATTCTACTTACTTATTAATGCAAATGCTGTAGTTTTATCATCTAATATAGTGGGTGATCAGTTAACGAACATAATCTGTTCCAAGACTTTGTTCCGAATTGTTCGTTAACTGATTATCGATTTACTATAGGTTTTAATGGGAATTTAATTAATTCGTTCTGGAGACACCAAAAAATAAAAAATATATACTTTTTTACTATGTTTATTTATATGTAATAATAAAACTACATACATACAGTTTTACATTTTTATTAGTCATGTTTTTTCCGTTTGAAAGGGTTAAAGAATCTGTCTAATGTCGATTGCTTTTCTCTCTTCTTCACAATTTTTCTTAAGTAATTAATAGCATTGTAATTGTAGAGATCCCAAGCCTCAACCTGGTTTGGATGCCATTCTAAGACCGTTGTTCTGACATCACCCACTTCTTCAAAGGATCTTTAATAACAGATATCGGCATTAATCCTCTTTTTCAGAAGAAAACATATCTCGCCGAGTTTCTTGGTGTTCTTCATTCAAGAGTTCTTGGCGTTCTTCTGTTGTCAGATCCGTTTCAGGTTCCATTACAAACTCTTCGATGTTCTTTATTTCTCAGATGTGATTTTTGTTACTCCTTTAGCTGCTGGAGTCTTCTTGATTATACAGTATTTTTCTTAAATAAGATTGAACTGAGGCTTATTGTAGACCTGTTTAAGCCATATTGCCCAGCAACATTAGGCATCTTCTGCCCACTCTCTACCTTTGCTATTATACTCTCACCTTTCAAAAAGAAAAACAAACGCAAAACTTAACGAGTGCCTACCCGACAGTCTTGCAAATACACAAAAGAATTGTTTTGTCAGAAAAATAAAAGGCTGGAATTACAAGGGAGAATTTCAAAGTTCGGAGGAAGACTATCCAATCGGTATATACCGTCTTGAGCGTCGATGTCGACGTCTCCCACACTCCGAAAAGTTTCGAATTGTTGCCTGAAGACAAGGGAAGACCAATCGGTATTCATTATTTTACATTGCTTCTTCCTGTGTTTGTTCTGTGGGGTGTTTGGTACCTGATCATGCGTTTGTTGTCCGAACATAAAAATCTTTCATGAAAGTGTTCTTTATCCAATCTGTTTGTTAACTGATCACCCACTGTATATTGCCTTATTGGTTAACCTACATTGTCTAGGTCCAGTGCCTAGTGCAGGCATGGCCAACATACGGCTTGCGGGTCGGATCTGGCCCATGTAATGAATTTATGTGGCCTGTGATCAATCTTTCAATATTAGCTACTCAAGTTTGAATAGCTTGATGAAAAAATTCTGACGCCTAAAAAGAAAAAAGGTCAATAACTCACTGTGCATTTAGAGTTAACCCTTCATTACAAATCTCATAAGTACAGCATAGAATGTTGATAAAGCATGATAATNGAACTAATATGAATGATACCGAACAACCCTCAAGAAAGTATGGATAGAAAACAGAAGATGTCCATATGTCACCAGTTACTTTTTAAGAAAATCTTTGCATTTTTAATTGATATTTTTTTGTGTGTTTTTAAAGGACTTTTTAGCATTTTGGCAGCTAGTAGCCTAAAAAGGAAGGTCGGTTGCCAAGATTGTACAGTCTGGAACATGAAATTAACTATAGAGTTAACCCTTCATTACAAATCTCATAAGTACAGCATAGAATGTTGATAAAGCATGATAATATGAAAAATGTATCTGTAATCTCTATGTACAATTTAGTCTCTATGGGGTGACACCACAATGAGATCTCGCACTATCTCAAAATCTTCCTGGGGCAGCCTCTGGTTCGGCCTGTGGAAAAAGTTTTCTTTCCAATTCGGCCCGAAGGTAAAAACTGTTGGCCACCCCTGGCCTAGTGTCTTATTCACTGAGCTATCACCACTCAGGGACATAAAACTTCCAAAGAATTATCAGCCAAACACTCAGTTTTCAGAGGCCCAGTTTTTTGAAACACCTGAGTAGTGGGTCTTATTGTTTGGACAAGGAACTATTTGTATTTAAAGCTATGTGCCATTTGTATTGGAAACCCGAATGTCTGGTCCTTTCCTTGTTAGCAATAGGAATCATTTTTGAATAACTTTTTTAATAAAAATTCCATAACACATTTGATTACAGTGCTTAAACAGTATTTCACATATTTTCTGTCATATCAACATTTTTGTTTTAGTCTACTGAAAAAAGATCAAAGTGAAAAAAGTCATCCTAAAGAATTCCCAAAATTTTCTGTCAGTCAGTAAAAAAATTCCCAATCTGGAAATGTTGGGTAGCATTGCACAAAACTGCCTTTGGTTCTCAATATCACTTCCTAGTTTTCTGCTCAAACTTGCTGCGTGACATCATGAAATTGCTAGAAATTGACAGGACTTCCATCACACAGGAGCTAGACATTCTGCTGTTTTTCTTCAAGTGTGCTTGTGATTCAATTTTACACTGATTGTCAAAATAAATGGACTAGGGATTTATCTTTTGCTGTTACCAATATTATATTTATATTATCACTTTAATAAAAATATTGCCAAGTGGCAATTTTGGTGTTATACAGCATGACCCCTGTATGTATATGTAAATATAATGTATTTTAACTCTATCTACAGGGTTGGTAGAAAGTAACTAAGCATTGAGAAATCACTATAATTTTGTAATAATAAGGCAATCATAATAAAATTTGTATGCTGTTGTACATCAGTCAATTAAATTTTATAATTTTGCATTGATGGTTTGGACAGGTATAGAGAGAGGCTGCATGCAGAGTGGCAAAAAAAAATATGATCAACCACTTGTCTGTTCAGAAGCAAGTGCTGATTGCTGCATGATATGCAATGTGCAAATCAGTAGTTTCTGTGCAGAGATGGTGAAGGACATCATGCCACAATCTGTCCGGAAACAATCAATAATTTTCATTCAAATCTAAAATGGCCATAGATTTCTATGCATTTGGAGCTAGAACTATTTAAAATGACTAAGACAAAATCTTTCTCACTTTGTTTCTAGCTGTTTAAACACCGATTACAAACGTTTTCGGCTTTATTAATAGGCCTTCTTCAGGTACACTGTGGTCTGCTAGAACTTCAGTTGGGAGATATTCAAATGGTGTCACTGTTTACATAGGTTTTGTCTTACCAGTGACATCGTTTGAAAATCTACCAACCGAAGTTCTAGCAGACCACAGTGTACCTGTAGAAGGCCTATTAAGAAGAAATAGATAAATAAATAAAACTCACGCCAAAATTGTATAGCTTCTTGATAAAAAGCACTGAGTTCAGCGTTAATACGATTTTTCTTATATCGCAAGTACTTTCGACGAGTATTATATCGTTGTTCTCAGGCGAAAAAAGAACAAATTTGAAAATTAGAACGTGCAGAGTGTTCCAAGTAGAAAACGGAAAATTTTTCTTGTCAATTTCTAAATTATAACGTTCGGTAATTCCGTTGGTTACATGGAACAAGCTTTTGCGGGCGTTCGAAAAGCTTGTTGCACGTGACCAACGGAATTACCGAACGTTANATTTTTTTTACAAACCATATATATATGCAACCAGAATACAATCATCTCTCATACATTTTGAGAATCTAGATATATATATATATCTATAGATTCTCAATATATCAATATATCAATCTATAGATATAGATATATCTATATCTATAGATTGATATATTGATATATTGAGAATCTATAGATATATATATATCTAGATTCTCAAAATGTATGAGAGATGATTGTATTCTGGTTGCATATATATATGGTTTGTAAAAAAAATATGGCCCTAAATTACAAGGATAGCAATATCCTCCCTCAAGCTTGAAGGAAGTTCTTTCTGTTTGAAGTCCTGCAATAAATACTATATGTAACATCAATAACAAATTAGATGACATCTCTTCCTTATGTTCCTTTTTCAAATTCTACATATATTAACCTGATGATGATAGCTAAAGTTATTGAAAATAATTGTTTTCTCATTAAATAATTTTTAATTTTATTCTGGAGTTTGGTTATTTCATTCTTTTAATATATTATTAGTTTAAATATTTGAAGAGAAAGTCCTCCCAAATAGGGGCCACCATTTATTAATTTCGTGTTCCAGACTGTACAATCTTGGTGACCGACCTTCCTTTTTAGGCTACTAGCTGCCAAAATGCTAAAAAGTCCTTTAAAAACACACAAAAAAATATCAATTAAAAATATGAAGATTTTCTTAAAAAGGAACTGGTGACATATGGACGTCTGTTTTCTATCCATACTTTCTTAAGGACATTTTCAGCTTTTATCTACGAAGAAATAAGCACTGGAAAATGTAGATTGGAAAAATTTAACTACAATAAGAACCATACAATGAAAAAACTACAAATTAAAATTGTAAAGTATTGTCACCAAAGGGAAGTTTTTCCAATCTACATTTTCCAGTGCTTATTTTTTCGTAGATAAAAGCCGAAAACGCCCTTGTCAGTGAGCCTTTGCAATGTTTCTGGACAAATGATACAATGAAGCATAAACACTCTTAGTTACTTTTAATATAAACTGAACCAATACAAGTTGAACAGATAAAGAATTGTCATCACACCATACAAAACATATACGCCATCTTTCCGTCTTTTTTCCCGCTCGTTTTCAAAAACCAATAAAAAAAAAAAAAAAAAAGTTATACATGTGCCCCCTGCCCAAACATACGCTTTTTTTCTGAACTAATATGAATGATACCGAACAACCCTCAAGAAAGTATGGATAGAAAACAGAAGATGTCCATATGTCACCAGTTACTTTTTAAGAAAATCTTTGCATTTTTAATTGATATTTTTTTGTGTGTTTTTAAAGGACTTTTTAGCATTTTGGCAGCTAGTAGCCTAAAAAGGAAGGTCGGTTGCCAAGATTGTACAGTCTGGAACATGAAATTAACTACAATAAGAACCATACAATGAAAAACTACATATTATTAGTTATTAAATTATGTTTAGCTTTATATTTGATAGTTTAATGAAGAAAATGAATATAAAAGATTTAATATGAATTTTTAATTTGTTTGTAATTAAGATATAACTTCTAAATATCACTTATGGTAGCTATTATTATGTTCTATGAATGTATGTCTCTTTAATCCAAATGACTATTAAGTTCGGTAGACTATCATTACAGCTTTCAAGTTAGACACTTCTTTTATTGTTTTCTCATATGCATTTCGGGCTTATGTAAATGCTAAGCCCTTCTTCAACATATCTAATCTGAAAGCTGTAATGATAGTCTACCGAACTTAATAGTCATTTGGATTAAAGAGACATACATTCATAGAAGATATAATTTATTATATGAAGTTTGATATTAACACAAAAGTTTAATGTTATTCATAGTGTTGGCAATGGATGCGATGTCACAGACCTTTAGTTATTGTTCGTGACCAATATGAGGTACTCTGTTTAGGTCTGAGTGGTGCAGGTAAATCCACAGCCTTGGCAACATTAGTTGGAGAAAATATTGATAATATTGAACCAACAACAGGTGAGAAATAAGAAAAATTTTTATTTTATTATAAATCAGTGTTAAAGTCAATAAATACATTGTTTGTATTTTCAGGGTTTAATATTAAAACACTTCCTTTAAAAGAAACTGTGTTAGATATTAAAGAACTTGGAGGTTTGTCTCTTTTCAAAATATATCTTGAGTATTATATTTGTACTTGGTGTATTCTTATGACAATTTATTTATCAGGAGCAGATAATGTACGACCATTTTGGAATAGATATTTTACTGGTCAGCATGGATTATTATATGTAGTAAATGCAGCCTCAGATGATGATAGTTTAAAGCTTTCATTAGAATCATTATTGACAGTGTTATCTGATCCAGCCATGAAGGGTATACCATGTGTTATTCTTGCAACACATGTTGATTGCTCAGATTCAAGAACACAGCACAATGTAAGTTTTTACTCATATTTATGACAAAATGAATATATATTTTATTAAATATTAATAAAACTATTTTTGGCACTTTATTTTGCTTTATTTATCAGAATTATTAAACACAAAAATCAATTTCTATACATAAAAAAAAATTTAAGTGAAAATATTTTTGAATTAATGAATTCATCATCAATATCCACAGAATAGAGAGCTTAAAATCAAACATACAAGTTCTAAATAGAAAAAGATTTTTATATTTTTTTCTTATTACGACTATTTTCAATAATTTTTAATGAGATTTGCCAAAAGTGATTATGTGTACGCATACATACAGGACTGAAATTTTGATACTTTTCATTTTATATAGAAGGTGGTCAAATTCTTAAATTTGAAAATTTCTAAATCATTAATATATGAATTTACTTTATGGATTTAGCTTTAATTTATAAAAGAAAAAACATGTATTATTTATGACATCATCACAATGCTGGGTTACAATTTTTAAGTGTATTTTAATTTAAAAAATCATGACTTGTCCAGATTGGAAGTTCATATTTAGATCAGGGCCACAGCCCATAATAATATAAAGATAGTAATTAAAAATTTTAATAGAATATAAATTAAAATAACTTTTTAATTGAATAGTAATTCTTTCAATTAATAATCATAAATCAATTTCAAATTATATAATCTTTTTTACATCTAACTAAACATAATCTATTCAGTTATCAGATAAAATTTAAGACCACTGTCTATTAGCATTAATAAATGTTTGTGAACACCAACAGACAATGCTCTTAAATTTTATATGGTAAGAATCTGGCATGAGAAGATAATTATTTCATTCCTATTCAGTTATTTCTTTACAATTAATATTTGATTATAATTTATTAAAATCGTGTGTTGATTTTTGAGACTTTTATAATAATTATTGTCAATTTTGTACAGTTGGAACAGTTTTTTCAAAGTGCTCTCCACGGGAGGAAATGGACAATACAGATGTGTAGCCTACAAGACAATGAGAGCATCCAAAATGCATTGGAAACACTTATTGACCTGATGGCATACAATGTTTAGCAAGTAGTATTACTAAATGCTGAAAGCCTAGAAGTAAAGCAAGAGAGTTGAGCCAATAGAGATAAGATTCAAGCAATTGTCTGTTTGCTCAACCGTAGATAGCATATCTGATTCCTGTGATTGTTGTTATGACGAGATCATACAAATGCATTTTGTGCAAGTTTACGTTATGTAAATCATTTCTATTCACCGGAAGAGAAATTAGAAGAGAAATTTTGAAACTTTGTTACAGTAAATTGATGGTATGATTTGCACTGCCATTTTCTATCCATTTATTAATGCAAATGCCAATTATATAAGTAGTTTTGGTGGCTTAGAATATTTATAGGATATGCAATAGTTTCTTCCCGATTTGAAAAGTAAAATATCCAAAATGGTATAAACTATTTATTGAAATTTTGTTAATGTTTTTATAATCTGTTCTGTAATATAATAGAAAAGAATATAATCCATAAAATTAGTTTAAAATTTTGTTTCAAAACAGATATTTGAATAACATGGGATTTTTGTTTTTCCCCCTCCTCTTATAATTTACACTAATTTTAGTTTGTCAGATAATTATGTATTGAATCTGTCATGAATTTTACTGGAGCTTGAAATCAGCCAAATTTTATAAATATATCGTAACTGATGAACTGAGACTATTAATTTTGTTCATTCACTTAGACTAAGAAAATTTCCTTTATAGAAAAAGCAGCAATAAACACATTCAATTTGGAATTTAATTATTTCTTTTGTATTAATTAATTTAAGAAAAATTAGTTGAAACAGACACATGNCATAAATGAAAAGAAAAAATATTCTTTCAAGTTAATATTTTACCAAAGCCTTACTTAATAATTTCTCTTTATAATTCCCAAAAACCTTATTCCAAATGTGTTAATTATTTTAAATGGCTGATAATATTAATACTCATTTTTTCAATTTATTAGAATCACTTGGTCATTTTAAGTTTCTTAATCTGGCCCCTACAGAACCAGAGTGGTGCCAGATTACTGAAAATTCTTATTACCATTTGTATATTATATATCAAATGTTTTTGCAACATTTGATATATAATATACACAATCTAAACATTTTGTAACTATGCATGCTGCTATATGCTTCTGTATTTTTACACAATGAAAATGAAGCAGTGCATGACTATACTTTGTTGAGACATTGTTTATTAACATTTCTGCAAATTTTTCAAAGTATTATAATATTGTCTGGGATCGTTAGCACACCATATGAGTATACAAATTTTGATTTGCAGAATACAGTAGGTGTGAATTTTGAAGTAGTTATAAAAATTGATTTGTTAATTCAAATATTTATAAATCAGTCAAACTTTTAGAAAAATGTTTAATAGAAAACTATGCAATTGAAATTTGTGTTACAACTAGGAAAATTATAGTTAATTTTATATCCATTTTTTCAAATTTACTAAAAATATAAATCTTAAAGATGAATTCAACAAAAGTCAGCATATTATCACTAAAAATAAAATAAATAAATTTATCACTTAAATAATTGCTTGTTAACTGGAAATATTGATAAGTGAATTTTATCTTTGTGAAAAATTTTAAGCTATTTTAAACCCAAACTTTGTATTTTTAAATTTATAAATTATACTTTTCAATGCTGTGAACTGGTTAATTTCATACAAGTACAGTTTAAAACAAAATGCTTTAAATAATATTGTACAACTGATTGATGATGTATAAAAATTTTCTAAATGTAGCATTCAAACATAATGATCTTCACTATTTCATTACTAATTAATTAATTTATGTATGTACAGTACATTTTATTTTATAGCAGCATGTTTAAAGCAATAATGTACTGCAATCATTCTTGAATTCTTTTTAACAAATTATTTGATACAAAGATTCTTCTATTGTAATAAGAGATTTATTTGGAAGAAACTAAAGACTTCAATTAATGTAAAATCTAAACAAATAATTTGAATACTATTATTTAATAGTTTTCATTAAATTTGTTCAAATTATTTTTAAAATATTTCGTTTTACAAATTATGCGTAACTATCTAATTTAATTGCCAAATTTTTAAAAATATGATTTGTAATAAAACAATGTGAACAATAATAATTACAAAAGTAAAGATATTCAGTAAGTTAGACATAATGCATTATATTTTGCAATTTAACAGCCTCATTCATGTTTTTATATTTATCTTGCAATTTTTCTGACAAGATATTATTAATCCAAGAATGAAATCTATATTAAAATCAATAAGTAATTTTTTTTATATAAGTCTACATTAATGCATTTACATTTTTTAAGTTTAACAAGAACCTGAATAAATATTTTTGGAAATGGCAGTAGAGCTTATACCATCCCATTCCACAAAAAAAAAAGAAAAAAAATTGTGTATAAGATTTGTATCTGGAATTAAATAGTAAGTGTTAATTGAGATAGATTTTTCTTTATTAATCTTGTTAATTATTAATTGATGAAAAAGATTTTTTTAAATTTAAGTTATTTATGTTTTTAATTAAGAAATATATATTGTTTAATACATTAAAAAGTGTTGTATATACATTATTATTATTATTATTTTTAGATACTTTTAATTCTTCAAAGTTTGAATTTGTTATGAAAAATTTTACAATTGATTGTTTTGTAGATGTATTAAATATTAACACATAAATGTATTATAATTGGTTATCCATCAAAATTCTCCCTTAAGAAAAATTTTTGAGTTGTTCTCACATTAATGTTTTTGATCATACTTTTTCAATTCATATTTTATCAAATCTAGTCTTCCATGTTCATCTCTTCTGTACAAATTTGTTTGTAATTTATCCATGTATAAAATTCTCTTTAATTTGGTATACTGTATTATAAACTTTGCATGTCACCCATCAATCACTATAAATCTGACAAACTAAAATCTTCTTTAAAGAAGTGTAAATTGGCATTGATACTTGAAATTGACTATGTTAAATCGTACAAATTGTTAAATTTGAAAATTATATAAATTTGGCTCAAGTATTCATATGTTCAATAATAATTGCTTGTAAAAAAAATATTCATAGAAAACAAAACAGATTTTGTCACACTGTATGTATAAAAAAAATATTTTCCTGAATGTGGATGGATAAGATGAACTATTAGTCAACTAATATGTATGAAATATTGTTTCTGATTAATAAAACTTATTTCAAATTTAATTTGCCTTTTAAATACTTACTGCTGTTTTACACTTAATATATTTTAAGTAATTAAAGAGCATTGCATTGATTGCATAAATGAAAAGAAAAAATATTCTTTCAAGTTAATATTTTACCAAAGCCTTACTTAATAATTTCTCTTTATAATTCCCAAAAACCTTATTCCAAATGTGTTAATTATTTTAAATGGCTGATAATATTAATACTCATTTTTTCAATTTATTAAATCACTTGGTCATTTTAAGTTTCTTAATCTGGCCCCTACAGAACCAGAGTGGTGCCAGATTACTGAAAATTCTTATTACCATTTGTATATTATATATCAAATGTTTTTGCAACATTTGATATATAATATACACAATCTAAACATTTTGTAACTATGCATGCTGCTATATGCTTCTGTATTTTTACACAATGAAAATGAAGCAGTGCATGACTATACTTTGTTGAGACATTGTTTATTAACATTTCTGCAAATTTTTCAAAGTATTACAAAGTATTATAATATTGTCTGGGATCGTTAGCACACCATATGAGTATACAAATTTTGATTTGCAGAATACAGTAGGTGATCGGTTAACGAACATAATCCGTTCCAAGACTTTGTTCGCTATCCGAATTGTTCGTTAACCGATTATCGATTTACCATAGGTTTCTATGGGAATTTAATTAATTCGTTCTGGAGACCCCCAAAATAAAAATATATACATTTTTATTACGTTTATTTATATGTAATAATAAAAATACATACATACACAGTCTTTCATATTTATTAGTCATGTTTTTTTTCCATTTGAAATGGTTAAACAATCTGTCTAATGCTGATTGCTTTTCCCCCTCTTCTTCAGGATTTTTCGTAAGTAATTAATAGCGGCATTGCAATTGTAGAAATCCCCAAGCCTCAACCTGGTTTAGATGCCATTCTAAGACCGTTGTTCTGACATTCTCCCACTTCTTCAAACGATCTTTAATAACAGATATCGGCATTAATCCTCTTTTTCAGAAGAAAACATACCTCGCTGAGATTCTTGGTGTTCTTCATTCAAGAGTTCTTAGCGTTCTTCTATCGTCAGATCCGTTTCGGGTTCCATTATGAAATCTTCGATGTTCTTTATTTCTCAGATTTGATTTTTGTTACTCCTTTAGCTGCTTGAGTCTTCTGGATTATACAGTATTTTTCTTAAATAAGATTGAACTGCTGCCTACTGTA
>NW_019384332.1:362477-372376 GCF_000671375.1 Centruroides sculpturatus | reverse complement strand
ACAGTGGTACCTCAGGATACGAAATTAATCCGTTCCGAAACTGAGATCGTATCATGAAAATGTCGTAAGGTGGATCATCTTTTCCCATACGATTACATGTAAAACCAAATAATTCGTTCCAACGCGAAAAACATACTCAAATTAAAGCCAAGTAATACATTTAAAAAAAATAACTGTAATAAGAAAAACAAATGAAAAATGCTAACTAATGTAACGTCGTATGGTGAGTTTTTGTTCGTATCGTGGAGCAAAAATATGTTCGAATTTCATGTCGTATCCTCAAAATTTCGTATGCTGGGGCGTTTGTAACCTGAGGTACCACTGTATTTCTACTCGCAGTGAAAAAATTTGTTGCCGCCTTCACTCTTTCGGCTCTTTCTAAAGCTTCGTTGCGATCAGAATAGTGTATCTGTAAGCCATTTTCACTTTCGTGTAGCGATTTCACATGTTCAACTCAACATGAGTAGCAACTCACAAGGGGAGATGGGAAAGCATGTGAGTTATAACTAAAGACTACCAATTTGATGTCAGAGTGAGATGGTACCATGTGACACCTTCAACACATTGGGAGTTGTAACATGAAAAACTCAAGTCTAAGGACCCAGGATGGGGCATCGGCCCACACAGCATTAGCTATAGTATCAATTGACATTATTTGTCATCTCTTCCCTGGTTGCCTCATTTCCAGGTTTGGTGACATTCATTGGCCTTATTGTTTGCCCGACCTATCCATGTGCAATTATTTCTTGTGGGGACACCTCAAGGCATGTGTATATGAGCATAAGCCCATTCTTTGCAAGAACTGAAGGAAGCTATTTGCGTGGAATTCACCATAATGCATCACTGATAACAGACACCACATGAGAGATGTTGTTTTCCACACTTGATTCTGTAAAATGCTGTTTCAAACTCACATCTTCCAACAAATATCTTTCGTAGTAATAATTACAGATATTGCGATTTTTTAAAAAAACGTCTGTTTTTTCTGCCCTACCCTCTATAATCTTTTCAAAGCACCATATAATGTTTTACTGCTTTCAAACTACACCATCCATTTATAAACATTTTTCCACTATTAAACAAAAATATTCCTATACTTTTTATTTTTACAAATATCCTAAAACAATAGAATCCCAATTATCTAAACCTTGATTAATTGAGGTTCTGCATTATCTGAGGCAAACCTATAAGTGAATACACTACTTTTCCTACAATTCAGAAAGCTTTGCCATGAATGTACTAAGTGCTTTAGCACTTTTAGTCTCAACTATGCTAAGTATGTATGTGGCTGATGCATAACATTGTGACAAATCAGAAAGGGACTCATATAAAATAAAATAATAAAACAAACAAAAAAAAAACTCAAGACTTTTTAAAAAAGTTTAAAATAATAACAGAATATGTCTTACAAAATTATTTGTTTACCTTTTTATCATTTAACTTTGCTTAATGATGGTTAATTAATGGTTTATTTCACAAATGATTTGTAATAAAATGTAACTACAATAATATACTAATTTTATATTTAAAACTATTTTACAGTACATATTAGTTGTAAAATAAATTATGTAAAAAATGTTGTTCTTACATAACATTAAATTTATTCAGGTAAAAAAAGAGACAGGAAAGATTTATATGTTATTACTTTTAAATTTGTAATTACTTTCCCAGCTGTTATATATAACAAAGGGAAAGTATGGTAATCAGTCAAAAAATGACCCCCAAGATTTTCACATATTGGACTCAGGACCTTGAAATGTTGAGAAATGCAAAAAATTGGGGTTTTTTTCCCTGTATGAATGGATGTTAGTGTATGGGGGCATGATTTTGTTCACCCTCTTTGGAGCTTAACTCCTGTACTTTTTGTCAAAAATTTCTGAAATTTTGCAGGGAGGTTTGTTTATTAGGGAGATTGATACTATTAAATTTTGATGATTAAAGATTGAAGGGGTGGGGAGATAAAGGGGGTTGTGTGTATCACCAGTAGGATCTGACTTAATGATGACTTTACTTGTTATTAGCATTTACAATTTTTTAAAACCTGTCTCTACCCACAAAATTAAGTTTTTTGACATTTCATAATAGTTAAAAACATAGATATTTTATTGAAAAAACTTTTTAACAGATGGTGCCACCAAATGTTGCTGGAAAAGTTAAGCAACTCATTGCTGGCTTTTTTTTTAATTTGAAAGGGATGTGATCATCCATTTTTATCTTATTTTTATACTATCATAGATGGTATCAGTCTACATAATAATAAAGGTATCCCTTGCTTAACATGTAAAATTAACTGCAGTCCCTTTATATAAGCAGCAGAAATTTTAATTTAAGCGGCTTTACTAGCTGTCTTTAATCGAAATACGGCATCTATGTTAAGTAATGCAATTTTGATATCTGCAATAGGATCGAGGGATTAATTAACCATGTTAATCAAGGGATACCTGTACTGCATTAATGGACCTCTTCAGCATATAAAAAGTTGTGTGTGGTCAAACAAGATAGTTAAGGGTTTCTTGTATTTCTGAATATGTGAGGATAATAAACACGCAGACTTCAGAAATAAAATTACTACATTATTGATTTAATTTTAAAATACGTTTTCCTAATATTTATGACTGTACTGTACCAAAACACTAAGGATATTTTAATACAGTATGTAATTTTTAAATAATTTATATATATTTGAAACAGAAGAAAGTCAGAAATACAGTAAAAGAAAAAGAAACAATAGAAATAAATACTCATACATGGTCACTAACACAAACAAAAGTATAACTTACAATTTTTGTTTGTTAAAAGAAGTAAGTTATATAATTCAAAACTTTATATATAAAGTCAGGGTGTACCTCTTAAATGTCCTTAGTTTTAAACTGTTCTGTATAAGCCATTTGTACAGATATGTGAATAAAAGGTGTTGGAAAATGTTGGTCAATACTCCAAGTTTTATATGCATTTGCTTGAAAAGATCACTGCTGCTGCACAGTGACAATCTGGACCTTCACTGCTGCACAGTCTAAATCACTGGAACCTATTTTTTTGGTCTACCCAATCACCTGATATCATCTCTTTGTGGCATGTCAAAGACCATGTGTATGCTACAAAAGTGCCAGACAGAAGAGTCCCATGTACAAGAACTGTGGATGCCATTAACAGCATAACTCCTATGTTGGCTTGGATGTGGGCCAGAATAAAGTAAAAACCAGATATCATACTTGCTACATCAGGAGTATATATGGATATGTACTGATTTAATGTAGTAACTAACTTTTTTTAGATGCACTTTCTATTATCATTTTCTACAGTATTATACTCATATTTCTTTTCCCAAAATTGATTCACAAAACTAGGCCATTTGAGGGAACACACTGTATTTATATTCATAATAAATAAACAAATTACCTTGGAATGCAATTTCTGGAGAATACGTGATAACAGCAATGGAAATCTGGCATCATTTAAATTATTTATTAACTGAACAGCCTCAGTTAATCTGAAAAATAGAGAATATTTATTTTAAAATTATACTTGACAATTATGTACGTGATATATTTTTATTACTACAATGTGAAATATTTTAAATTACAGATTTTATCATTTTTCTCACTTGTTTAAGTGAATTTTTTGGTTTAAACTTTCCATTAAAATTTAATTAATAGATTGATCCAACTGAATATTCAATTTATGATATTACCAGAAGAATATTAAGTTATTTCTCAGTTTTGTGTTCGTTAGTTTCTAAAATTTTAAATAAAATGTTGAAATTCAAAAATTTTATTAATGTAAATAAATTTCAAGTATTTCTTGCTGAATTTCTTATGTCGCTTGCTCAATTTCTTTTCAAAAAAGAGATTCATCCAATACGAATAAATAAACTGACAACTGCTACTTAACACTGGTTATTATTAAATAAAAAAGAACACTACAAAATCCTAAGATACCTATGTATCTTAGGTTTTTGTAGTGTTCTAGAATAAATAACTGTTAAAGATGTGATAAAATTTCTTCTTCCACCACAAAAGATCCAATATCAAATCTAGTCTTAAGTTCATGATTTTTATAAGCAATTCAACCCGAGATTCTGACATCTATTTATCATTTGTGCTAGCGATCACCCAGAGATACGATCAAAAACAAGGAAGAAAAGGCTAAAGTGCAGCCCATACCTTCCAATATAAAGTCACTACAAAAGAAGAAAAACAAAGATTCAACAGCTCTCCGTAAATCAAGTTTTTGTGGTTTTTCACCTTCCAGAGAGCTAAGTTAAATCTAACATGCAACACGCCAAACCTGTTAGATTTACACTTTAGGTAGAATTACGGGATCTAGTACCATTACCATATTATTAAAGGCGATTGCCAGTTTTTTCCACAAGATAACAGTCAACAGTCAATGTTACTTCAAAATGCAACCAAACCACAAAATCTTTAAGTTATATTTTCAGATTATTCTTGTATGTATGTTCCAGATACATCAGGCATCATCCTTATCCTATTATCTCTAGATTATAATGACTATGTTAAAAGAGCCACAGAGCTCAATGTGTTGAAAGCCTAAGATTCTATCCCATCCAAAATCATTTAAATTAATAAAAGTAAATGAAATTTGTAATTATTAACATTAAATAACATGTCAGCTCCTCCCATCTCAAAGGTTCTTTCTGATAATGACGATGCAAAGGAAACTTCCTCNGTCAACTAATATGTATGAAATATTGTTTCTGATTAATAAAACTTATTTCAAATTTAATTTGCCTTTTAAATACTTACTGCTGTTTTACACTTAATATATTTTAAGTAATTAAAGAGCATTGCATTGATTGCATAAATGAAAAGAAAAAATATTCTTTCAAGTTAATATTTTACCAAAGCCTTACTTAATAATTTCTCTTTATAATTCCCAAAAAGCTTATTCCAAATGTGTTAATTATTTTAAATGGCTGATAATATTAATACTCATTTTTTCAATTTATTAAATCACTTGGTCATTTTAAGTTTCTTAATCTGGCCCCTACAGAACCAGAGTGGTGCCAGATTACTGAAAATTCTTATTACCATTTGTATATTATATATCAAATGTTTTTGCAACATTTGATATATAATATACACAATCTAAACATTTTGTAACTATGCATGCTGCTATATGCTTCTGTATTTTTACACAATGAAAATGAAGCAGTGCATGACTATACTTTGTTGAGACATTGTTTATTAACATTTCTGCAAATTTTTCAAAGTATTACAAAGTATTATAATATTGTCTGGGATCGTTAGCACACCATATGAGTATACAAATTTTGATTTGCAGAATACAGTAGGTGAACGGTTAACGAACATAATCCGTTCCAAGACTTTGTTCGCTATCCGAATTGTTCGTTAACCGATTATCGATTTACCATAGGTTTCTATGGGAATTTAATTAATTCGTTCTGGAGACCCCCAAAATAAAAATATATACATTTTTATTACGTTTATTTATATGTAATAATAAAAATACATACATACACAGTCTTTCATTTTTATTAGTCATGTTTTTTTTCCATTTGAAATGGTTAAACAATCTGTCTAATGCCGATTGCTTTTCCCCCTCTTCTTCAGGATTTTTCGTAATTAATAGCGGCATTGCAATTGTAGAAATCCCCAAGCCTCAACCTGGTTTAGATGCCATTCTAAGACCGTTGTTCTGACATTCTCCCACTTCTTCAAACGATCTTTAATAACAGATATCGGCATTAATCCTCTTTTTCAGAAGAAAACATACCTCGCTGAGATTCTTGGTGTTCTTCATTCAAGAGTTCTTAGCGTTCTTCTATCGTCAGATCCGTTTCGGGTTCCATTATGAAATCTTCGATGTTCTTTATTTCTCAGATTTGATTTTTGTTACTCCTTTAGCTGCTTGAGTCTTCTGGATTATACAGTATTTTTATTAAATAAGATTGAACTGCAGCCTATTGTAGACCTGTTAAAGCCATACTGCCCAGCAACATTAGGCATCTTCTGCCCACTCTCCACCTTTGCTATTATACTCTCACCTTTCGAAAAGAAAAACAGATGCAAAACTTAATGAGTGCCTACCCGACAGTCTCGCGAATACATAAAAGAATTATTTTGTCAGAAAAATAAAAGGCTGGAATTACAAGAGAGAGTTTCAAAGTTTGGAGGAATACTATCCGATTGGTATATACCGGCTTGAGCGTTGATGTCGACGTTGCCCACACTCCGAAAAGTTTTGAATTGTTTCCCAAAGACATGGAAATACCAATCGGTATTCATTATTTTACATCGCTTCTTCTTGTGTTTGTTCTGTGAGGTGTTCGTTATCCGAACATAAAAATCTTTCGCTAAAGTGTTCGTTATCCGATCTGTTCGTTAACTGATCACCCACTGTACTAACATGTCAGATAATCATCAAACAATTCCATAGTTGCTTTTTAGAGGGTACTTGATTACTGGACATTCTGATGAAAATCAAAATTTTCAACTGAAGAGAGCCAAACTAGTAATTTCCTAAATGCGTATTATAAAAAGAAGTATGTTATTGAATAAAATGTCTTTCTAAAAGCAATAATTATCCACAAGGTCTCAATAGTAAATGATTATAGAATAAATTTGAGATCATCCTGTAATCTCAGCCACACTATTTTAGTGTTTATATTAATTATTACAAAAAATCCAACTCTTTGTTTCAAAATAATTGCTATTGGTAGTATCACTACTATCAAAGTTTTGAAATTATGAGATTTTTTCAGATCCCCCCCTTTTTTTAAATTTAGGCCCATGACTCTTAGATTTGCCTTCTGATATTAATACAACTTTCTATCATTCATTCATATAAAAATATATTTCTAAGATTTTAAAACTTATAAAAACATTTTTGAAAATAGAAAAATACATTTGCTAGAAATATTAGCAATTAAAATCGTTTTGACATTTTTCATTCAGGAAATGAGAAGTTACTATTAAATCTTTTTACATATTCATTTTTCAAATCAGTTTCATTTAAACCTGAACTAAAATCATTTCAGTTTAATATGTTAAATTTTTAATACGTTATTTTTTTATGATTTTATTCACAAATATTTAAATTGCTCTATATTAAACATATACTTTATTATAGTTATGAAAAATTACAACAATATAAATACATTTCATGAAAATTCACACTGAAAATCATAATTTACAAAACTCATTTCTGTAAAGCATCTAATTGGTTTTGTATAATCTCCAGCTGAAAGAAAATAAAAATAAAAAATGTTAACATTCTAAATAACTTGGAAAAAGGAAAGAAAATATGGTTTACCTTATTATATAATTCATATAACTGTTGATGATTAAATTGAAATTGGATTTTGTTATTTTTGTCTTTATCTGATGATATTTCCAATTCCAAAATGCCCAGAGGTGTTTTTAGATTTGTCCGTGAAGCTTGTGCCATTTGTAAACGCAATTCCCATTTGACATCTGTAAGCTAATAGAAATAGTATTCAATTATATAATAATAGAAGATCGCAAGATTTATTTAATATGATACATTCAGTTATTAATATATTTTAATAAGCAATCAATAGTTTTATTTCAGATAAATTAGGTTTGTAAGATTATGGGTCTTATATGTGATATGTAAAAATACTGTAACAGTTTGAATCTATAGTAAAAATGTACCTGTCTAGGAGAAATTGTTCTCTGTCTTAGTTTTTCTGTTACACTTTTAGCATTGTTTACCCATGCTTGAACAATAGAAGATACCTTAAATTAGAGATTAAGAATCAAAATTATGTTTTGAAATAATTAAAATTCAAATATTGATTTTTTTTTACTTTTTCTTCTTGGAGATTTATTTCTTGCAGTTGTTGTGATAATACAGCTGGTTTTGCAAGATTATATGCAGCCTAAAAAATTAAAATTGCCGTAAAATTATACTTTTTGAAAGATTTCAAATTAGTTCTATAAGTTTACCTGTTCTAAAATGAATGAAATTGTTTCAAGAACAAGGTGTAATTGTTGCTGATCAAGAGAAAGTGCTAGCTGTAATTTTTCTTCTTCTTCTTCAGTGAAACTTTCTTCCTATATGAAAAATATAAAAGAAAATTAATTCCCTAAGACAAAACATTATCATCTCATAATTTGCCAATGGAATTAAGTTTAATCATAAAGATTTATTAATAAAATTCACATAAAAAAAAACATGAGTTATCAAAAGCATCATTTAAAAAGCATTTTAATTGTTAGACTTCCTTAATATAGAAAAACAAAATAATATTTAGATTAATCCTTTTTCATTTTGGTTTAGATATTCATAATTTATAAATTTATTTTATTTTTTCGCTCTTTCTGCTCTGTGAGCACGAAGAGATTATTTTTAATTATATGCATTATGAATTTGGCCAGGCCTACAAGAAAAGGGGTTGGTGGTGATATATCCAGAACTATCTATGTAAAATCACTGACAAGTGAGTCTCTTAACTAAGACTCTTTGGTTAAGCCAAGTTCTTTGGTATTGCAGGCTAATGCTTTCACTGGCTTGGCCATCTAGTTATCTACAATAAAAATATTGGAAAAAAGTTTGTTTGTGCAAATTTAACCAAACAATCATGTTTGTTGATAGTTAAATTTACATATACATAAACAGTTTGAACCATAAATTACAACCAATATTTGGAAAACCAAAATTTTACAATATTCGTATATATATAATTATGTAAGTTCAAATAGTACAGGGTGGGGCAGAAAGGAGACATTTTTGAAAAGGCTACAACTCACCATCAGGTGAAGTCACAGATGGGTGGCAGGTAGTGTGAAAGTAGTGAGGTCTTAGCATTATCTTTTCAATTGAAGTCATGGAACCACGGACAATAGAACTCAGTGTGTTTGCGTACAACTGAGGAAACAGTGTTCACAAAGGGGATCATTCAGTCATACACATCTGATGGGAATACATTTCTGCATCCTTGGGTACATTGGAAACATATTCCTATCAGACATGTGGATTCAACAGGGCCCTTAGTTTTGAGTTTTTTGTGCTGTACTTGAATTGATGTCATTGAACTCACTCGTGTTACTATGACTCACATAATCGGTAGTCTCGAGTTAGACCCATCAAGCGAACTTGAAAGATGAGTGGAAGTAGGTCATATTCACTTGTTTGTGTGTGTTGTTAAGCATGTCAGGATTATTTACAATGCATCTGGGTTTGCGACTATAATGATTCAACTAATCAACTTAACTGTAACAAGTTGTAAACAAATCAACATGTTATAGTTAAAAGTTTTGTCTTATAGCAATATAGTAGGCAGAAACAAAAAGAAATATTAGTAATATATATAGAAAATAATAATTTCTGAAACATTACCATTACATCGAAAGGTTTTACCAAGATAAACGCTTTATCTAAAGGTCTTGCAGCACGTATTGCAAATGTAGTTGGAACGTGAGTTACGGATGAAGAATAAGACATATAAGTTTTTCTGATATTACCACCTAAAATGCCGACGTCTGGCTAATGAATAAAATTAACCCTCCGTAAGTCGCTAGGAATGGGGCCCTTACTTGAGTCGCATGGGTCTTACAGACCCAGTGTTTTTAATATGAAATAATTCAATTTTATCTATCGCGTAAAGAAACTACAGTTTATTAGTTGGATTCTGCGCTTTGTTTTCTATCTAGTGATATAAATTACTTGCGTATTGACAAAATGAATTTTTTAATATTTATTTTTATGTAATTCGATACGAAAAACGCAAAAAAATAAACATATCAAATTTCAACTCGCTGTAATTTATCTCCTGTTTCACCGATTGCCATCGGGTTTGTTTGTAAGTGGGGAAGAAATATGACACTTTCAAGCGAAGTGAGTAGAACTTTTGCACTACTGCGAGAAAATTTGTCAACCGACCCCGCGTTACC
>NW_019384332.1:337236-359133 GCF_000671375.1 Centruroides sculpturatus | reverse complement strand
CGTTCCGAAACTGAGATCGTATCATGAAAATGTCGTAAGGTGGATCATCTTTTCCCATACGATTACATGTAAAACCAAATAATTCGTTCCAACGCGAAAAACATACTCAAATTAAAGCCAAGTAATACATTTAAAAAAAATAACTGTAATAAGAAAAACAAATGAAAAATGCTAACTAATGTAACGTCGTATGGTGAGTTTTTGTTCGTATCGTGGAGCAAAAATATGTTCGAATTTCATGTCGTATCCTGAAAATTTCGTATGCTGGGGCGTTTGTAACCTGAGGTACCACTGTATTTCTACTCGCAGTGAAAAAATTTGTTGCCGCCTTCACTCTTTCGGGTCTTTCTAAAGCTTCGTTGAATAGTGTATCTGTAAGCCATTTTCACTTTCGTGTAGCGATTTCACATGTTCAACTCAACATGAGTAGCAACTCACAAGGGGAGATGGGAAAGCATGTGAGTTATAACTAAAGACTACCAATTTGATGTCAGAGTGAGATGGTACCATGTGACACCTTCAACACATTGGGAGTTGTAACATGAAAAACTCAAGTCTAAGGACCCAGGATGGGGCATCGGCCCACACAGCATTAGCTATAGTATCAATTGACATTATTTGTCATCTCTTCCCTGGTTGCCTCATTTCCAGGTTTGGTGACATTCATTGGCCTTATTGTTTGCCCGACCTATCCATGTGCAATTATTTCTTGTGGGGACACCTCAAGGCATGTGTATATGAGCATAAGCCCATTCTTTGCAAGAACTGAAGGAAGCTATTTGCGTGGAATTCACCATAATGCATCACTGATAACAGACACCACATGGGAGATGTTGTTTTCCACACTTGATTCTGTAAAATGCTGTTTCAAACTCACATCTTCCAACAAATATCTTTCATAGTAATAATTACAGATATTGCGATTTTTTAAAAAAACGTCTGTTTTTTCTGCCCTACCCTCTATAATCTTTTCAAAGCACCATATAATGTTTTACTGCTTTCAAACTACACCATCCATTTATAAACATTTTTCCACTATTAAACAAAAATATTCCTATACTTTTTATTTTTACAAATATCCTAAAACAATAGAATCCCAATTATCTAAACCTTGATTAATTGAGGTTCTGCATTATCTGAGGCAAACCTATAAGTGAATACACTACTTTTCCTACAATTCAGAAAGCTTTGCCATGAATGTACTAAGTGCTTTAGCACTTTTAGTCTCAACTATGCTAAGTATGTATGTGGCTGATGCATAACATTGTGACAAATCAGAAAGGGACTCATATAAAATAAAATAATAAAACAAACAAAAAAAAAACTCAAGACTTTTTAAAAAAGTTTAAAATAATAACAGAATATGTCTTACAAAATTATTTGTTTACCTTTTTATCATTTAACTTTGCTTAATGATGGTTAATTAATGGTTTATTTCACAAATGATTTGTAATAAAATGTAACTACAATAATATACTAATTTTATATTTAAAACTATTTTACAGTACATATTAGTTGTAAAATAAATTATGTAAAAAATGTTGTTCTTACATAACATTAAATTTATTCAGGTAAAAAAAGAGACAGGAAAGATTTATATGTTATTACTTTTAAATTTGTAATTACTTTCCCAGCTGTTATATATAACAAAGGGAAAGTATGGTAATCAGTCAAAAAATGACCCCCAAGATTTTCACATATTGGACTCAGGACCTTGAAATGTTGAGAAATGCAAAAAATTGGGGTTTTTTTCCCTGTATGAATGGATGTTAGTGTATGGGGGCATGATTTTGTTCACCCTCTTTGGAGCTTAACTCCTGTACTTTTTGTCAAAAATTTCTGAAATTTTGCAGGGAGGTTTGTTTATTAGGGAGATTGATACTATTAAATTTTGATGATTAAAGATTGAAGGGGTGGGGAGATAAAGGGGGTTGTGTGTATCACCAGTAGGATCTGACTTAATGATGACTTTACTTGTTATTAGCATTTACAATTTTTTAAAACCTGTCTCTACCCACAAAATTAAGTTTTTTGACATTTCATAATAGTTAAAAACATAGATATTTTATTGAAAAAACTTTTTAACAGATGGTGCCACCAAATGTTGCTGGAAAAGTTAAGCAACTCATTGCTGGGCTTTTTTTTTAATTTGAAAGGGATGTGATCATCCATTTTTATCTTATTTTTATACTATCATAGATGGTATCAGTCTACATAATAATAAAGGTATCCCTTGCTTAACATGTAAAATTAACTGCAGTCCCTTTATATAAGCAGCAGAAATTTTAATTTAAGCGGCTTTACTAGCTGTCTTTAATCGAAATACGGCATCTATGTTAAGTAATGCAATTTTGATATCTGCAATAGGATCGAGGGATTAATTAACCATGTTAATCAAGGGATACCTGTACTGCATTAATGGACCTCTTCAGCATATAAAAAGTTGTGTGTGGTCAAACAAGATAGTTAAGGGTTTCTTGTATTTCTGAATATGTGAGGATAATAAACACGCAGACTTCAGAAATAAAATTACTACATTATTGATTTAATTTTAAAATACGTTTTCCTAATATTTATGACTGTACTGTACCAAAACACTAAGGATATTTTAATACAGTATGTAATTTTTAAATAATTTATATATATTTGAAACAGAAGAAAGTCAGAAATACAGTAAAAGAAAAAGAAACAATAGAAATAAATACTCATACATGGTCACTAACACAAACAAAAGTATAACTTACAATTTTTGTTTGTTAAAAGAAGTAAGTTATATAATTCAAAACTTTATATATAAAGTCAGGGTGTACCTCTTAAATGTCCTTAGTTTTAAACTGTTCTGTATAAGCCATTTGTACAGATATGTGAATAAAAGGTGTTGGAAAATGTTGGTCAATACTCCAAGTTTTATATGCATTTGCTTGAAAAGATCACTGCTGCTGCACAGTGACAATCTGGACCTTCACTGCTGCACAGTCTAAATCACTGGAACCTATTTTTTTGGTCTACCCAATCACCTGATATCATCTCTTTGTGGCATGTCAAAGACCATGTGTATGCTACAAAAGTGCCAGACAGAAGAGTCCCATGTACAAGAACTGTGGATGCCATTAACAGCATAACTCCTATGTTGGCTTGGATGTGGGCCAGAATAAAGTAAAAACCAGATATCATACTTGCTACATCAGGAGTATATATGGATATGTACTGATTTAATGTAGTAACTAACTTTTTTTAGATGCACTTTCTATTATCATTTTCTACAGTATTATACTCATATTTCTTTTCCCAAAATTGATTCACAAAACTAGGCCATTTGAGGGAACACACTGTATTTATATTCATAATAAATAAACAAATTACCTTGGAATGCAATTTCTGGAGAATACGTGATAACAGCAATGGAAATCTGGCATCATTTAAATTATTTATTAACTGAACAGCCTCAGTTAATCTGAAAAATAGAGAATATTTATTTTAAAATTATACTTGACAATTATGTACGTGATATATTTTTATTACTACAATGTGAAATATTTTAAATTACAGATTTTATCATTTTTCTCACTTGTTTAAGTGAATTTTTTGGTTTAAACTTTCCATTAAAATTTAATTAATAGATTGATCCAACTGAATATTCAATTTATGATATTACCAGAAGAATATTAAGTTATTTCTCAGTTTTGTGTTCGTTAGTTTCTAAAATTTTAAATAAAATGTTGAAATTCAAAAATTTTATTAATGTAAATAAATTTCAAGTATTTCTTGCTGAATTTCTTATGTCGCTTGCTCAATTTCTTTTCAAAAAAGAGATTCATCCAATACGAATAAATAAACTGACAACTGCTACTTAACACTGGTTATTATTAAATAAAAAAGAACACTACAAAATCCTAAGATACCTATGTATCTTAGGTTTTTGTAGTGTTCTAGAATAAATAACTGTTAAAGATGTGATAAAATTTCTTCTTCCACCACAAAAGATCCAATATCAAATCTAGTCTTAAGTTCATGATTTTTATAAGCAATTCAACCCGAGATTCTGACATCTATTTATCATTTGTGCTAGCGATCACCCAGAGATACGATCAAAAACAAGGAAGAAAAGGCTAAAGTGCAGCCCATACCTTCCAATATAAAGTCACTACAAAAGAAGAAAAACAAAGATTCAACAGCTCTCCGTAAATCAAGTTTTTGTGGTTTTTCACCTTCCAGAGAGCTAAGTTAAATCTAACATGCAACACGCCAAACCTGTTAGATTTACACTTTAGGTAGAATTACGGGATCTAGTACCATTACCATATTATTAAAGGCGATTGCCAGTTTTTTCCACAAGATAACAGTCAACAGTCAATGTTACTTCAAAATGCAACCAAACCACAAAATCTTTAAGTTATATTTTCAGATTATTCTTGTATGTATGTTCCAGATACATCAGGCATCATCCTTATCCTATTATCTCTAGATTATAATGACTATGTTAAAAGAGCCACAGAGCTCAATGTGTTGAAAGCCTAAGATTCTATCCCATCCAAAATCATTTAAATTAATAAAAGTAAATGAAATTTGTAATTATTAACATTAAATAACATGTCAGCTCCTCCCATCTCAAAGGTTCTTTCTGATAATGACGATGCAAAGGAAACTTCCTCGTCATTGAAGTGAATACGGAATTTTTTAAAACTTTATATGAAGGAGAGAGATTAACTCAATTATTTAATAAAATCTGATGAAAATATTAGATTTTAATGGGGAAAAAATACGCATTTCGTTCAAATGTTTAATATTAAGAGAAATATACAATAATAATTTCATATATATAATTATACAATTAAGTTTAATCGTAATATTTATAATTAATTTAGAGACTCGTGTAATATACATCACTCACTTTTTTGTTTTGGTAAACATGTCTGTTACCATCTTTGATTAGTAAGTGTTGCCAATTTTAAACACCACGCGCCGCCTAGTGTTTAAATGCAGCGGCCGATGCGTTGATGTAAGTTCCAACGCCACCACGTGTTGACGTGGGGTATCGGTTCGAAGCCAGAAGATCGGCGCGAGCGAGAGGACTTTCAGCAAGCCCATTATGGCCAGACCCATAATGGGGGTGAGGGACGGAGCCTAACATATCCGAACGGACCATCCCCCGAAAAATTCCTGGGGATTTTCCGACCCGTCCTCCAGAGTGGTAGGCTGCTACCTTGAACGCTCGGCCATCCAGCCGTCCTGATGAAGTCTCTGTAGATGAAGATTGAATGTTGATAGTGATTGTGATGACGGATGTTTG
The DNA here is from genome assembly GCF_000671375.1 of Centruroides sculpturatus. Taxonomy (NCBI): domain Eukaryota; kingdom Metazoa; phylum Arthropoda; class Arachnida; order Scorpiones; family Buthidae; genus Centruroides; species Centruroides sculpturatus. The sequence continues at coordinate 353,843 of NW_019384332.1, read as the reverse complement.
AAGACGTTTTGTGCCTTCTGTATTTTTATATTTTATGAAAAAAAACATGCGATATGCTTCTTGTCTAGTCTTGTGTACAAATATACAAGCGCTAAGACGGCTTTTCTTTTTCACTAGACTTATTACACCATCAATGAAACGGAAAACAAACTTTAGAAAGACTTTTTATTTATTTGAGAATGCATTTCGGATAATTATGTCCCTTTTCAACTCTTGTGTTACAAATGGACTATGAGAAAAAAACATGTTATTTATTTTTTAAGCGTTCTGGACATTATGAATTAGCGCGCATGCTATGTAATAGAATTAAGTAAATTCTCAAAGCCATTTCTATCCCAATTTCATATCACCAAGAACTTAACAGTAAAACTGAAAAAATTAATTTTTTGCATTTACAAATTTCTACAGAATTTTTGACGATCTGTATATAGACATTACGATTAGAAGCCAGTGAATTATCCAACCCAATTATCCCCGTGCAATTAGCTCCGTAGATAGTGCTGCCAGTGAGATAATAACCACACTGGCAGCACTGTCCGTGGAACTAATTGCAAAACAGCACGTGCCTTACTTTTGATTTGAGAGTCAAAATGAGTGTAATAAACTTCTTAATTTTTTAAATATAAATGTATACAGTAAAACCTGTCTATGGCGACCCACCCACGGTTCCTTCAAAAAGTGGTCTTTTAGACAGGTGGTCCTGTAATAACATATTTCCGTACGTATCCTGCGTACTTTTTAGCCATTTCTACTAAGCAAAACTGAAGATGAGCAAAAATAAGCGAATTTTTTCAATGATAGGGCTATATTGGTATTGTATTTTATTCTTATCGGATACTGTAACTCGATTTACAGGAGTCGTCGTGATTTTATAAGACAGATTTAAAGCAATACAGTAGAGCGTCGATTTTCCGAAAGTCAATCATCCGAAAGAATTCCAGTCGGCAAATTTGAATTTTCGCCAGTGCTGTGGCACTTCAATCTTTGGCTATGTCTTGGGCTACTCAAATATTTTACGTTTTTGATACTAAATTAACATCGGAAGTATAATTTTTTTTATTATTTTTATATTTTTCAATATATTTATTTTGTTTGTACAAAATAAAAAATAATTTTTAACGATACAATAGTCTTTGTTAGGCTTAACATCGACGAAAATTCAACGCGAAGCGACACGCAACGGAGAAAAATTTCGAAATCGGATACGTTAAACTATTTTTTCGTATGTAAATCAGTTATCCGGACAATTCCAGTCCCCAATTGATTCGGAAAATCGACGCTTTACTGTACTTTAATTTAAAGATTAATACAATAGTCGCATTTTCTCGATTATAATGCACACTTTCTTTTTTCCGACTTAATTAATTCGACTCGGTTTTTTTCATTTGCTCTTCAGTTACGTGTATTACGCCATCGATATACAAGCGCGTCGTATCTCTACATCACTTTGGTTTTGGTATTCGTTAGTTTAATCTTATTTTAACTTCAAAAGATCAGCGGTGTACAGTACATTTAAGTGCGACCCTACTGCAGATAGAGGCGGTATCTCCAGTAGTGTGGCACTTAATGACGATTTTACTCGTTATTTGCATTTACAATTTGTTTTTATAAAACCCTCAAAACAGTCTTTTGCCATTTTATAATAGTTTTAAAAATATAGAAAGTTTTTAATAATAAAATATAACAGATGGCGCCGCACACGTAGTTTTAAATCCGGGGAAAGTTATGCAACTCGTTGCTGGATTTTTTCCAATAGTGAGATTAGTGATCTTTATCACGTCTTCCTTAATTATCCACAATAAACAGAAATCAAGATTAAAATAATTCACTTTACTCGCCTATTTAACTATACATTTCGTATAAAAATGCATAGTTTGGTTGAGAATACGGATTTGAAGCACGTATAGTTTAGGAAATTCTGCATTGTCATACAATTATATTTGCACTCGGGACAAACATTTCCCGTCCGTATCTCTTCGAAACATGTTGAATTTGCACTTCGAAATTAGCCGTGTAATTTTTGCAGCCAGACATACAAATAAGAGGAAAAAACCGACTTCCTCCGTCGAAAAGGATTTAAACCACCGACCCATGAATATCTATGGCTACAACAGTCGACCGCTCTACCAGCTGAACTATCGACGAATTGAATTTAAAATCTGCAAATTTAGCTGAAGTGTTTTGCTTCGGCAAAGTCGTCTTCCTGCAGTTGCAGAAATAATCTGCGATTTCAGCAGGTTCGCAGAGAAATGCTAGAATTAGCCAATGAGGTTGAGAGCTCACCGCCCAAGTCGAAATGAACCCTTTGCAAGCGCCAACAACCCGATCACTAGCCATGCTATTTGCAACAGCAAATATTCTCAATGCAGTGGTTGGTGCCAACCGTTGTGGATACGTTAAAGAAAATGCACGAATCGAAAGATACGGATTCGCCTAATGACAACGTGGTTAATCCGTTCTGTTATACCAGCGTTTCTCAACCTCTAACGAATCGTCGCCCCCTTCAATAAAACCGTTACGTAGTATCGCCTCCCTTCACTCCAAAATTCCGATGCCGAGGGTCAAGTCTAATGCCAAATTCATACTGCATTGAATAGACTAGTCACTAGTATAATGTTATTTGTTTGATTATTGTACGATATAACGAATAAATATCTAATTATTCTTAATATAATGTTTTACTATATCGCCCAGAAAATTGTTTTTCGCCCCCAAAATATAAATTGTTACTAATCGCTCCCTCAACACGGAAAAACGCCCACATGGGGGGCGATATCGCCCCCGTTGAGAAACACTGTGTTATACCATATCAGTTCGAATCCTACCCTCGTCGCGATTCTGACTTTCGGTTGCGTTTTTTTTCTCCTCCTTCGTTTAGTACTTGGCTGCTTCTAATACACGCGAAGAAATATCGTTGTGATATTTCTCTTAAGCGTTTAATCTTTTTCTTACTTAACCATAGTCAACTTTACGAAATTTTTTGTATAAAGTTTTTTGAAAACTGAATATTTTTCAAATTTATTTTAATTCACGAAATTAATTAAACATTAAAAATGTATATTATAAATGTATACACATGGCTAAACTTAATTTCAAAATTTATTAATATACTGTATAAATTTTAATAATATTGACATGAATATTTAAAAATTTGCTGTAAGTTTTGAGATATTCTTTCACACTTTTCTAGCGAACCAAAACGTTTAAAGCAAAATTAATTTTAATTATTCATTGATGTTAGCTGCAATATTCTTCTGTGGATCTATAGTAACTTGTAAAGACAGAGAGCATAATAAGCATATTTTAGTAAACATATTGTAGTTTGTATATATTAAAAACTTGAGTTATTTGAAATTTCTATCCTATATCATTCTGAAAAACAGAATGATGTCGAAATTGATGATGCAGTTATACTTGGAGATAAGCTTATATAAATCTACATATCAGTATATAAACAATTTTTTATGTCGAAAAATTATTATAAATTGAACTGTTTTAGCAAAATTTGAGATAAACGTGACTCTTCAAATGCATCGCGTAATAATAAATGAAACAATATTACAATTCTTATTATCATCATTGTAAAACAAAAGTAAAAGCTTTTTTTATGCTAAGGGATTCACTATTTTAATATTCTGTAGTTGTGAAATTTGAAGGTTTTTACTGATAATAAAATATCCGTTTTACTATTTTGAATTATTGGCATACACTGAATCTAAAATATGGCGAAATTTCAGAATCCAAGATGGGAAAGTGTGCCTGCTTGCCTTGTATGGCCGGATATAGATTACGAAGAAAGTTTACAGAGATCCCATCAGAAACAAACAAACGAGACTGGAGAAACAGCAGTGGAGAGGTTGAGAGTTCGGGCCATAAATCCTCATAATTCACTTAAGGTAGCATACACCGTAAACAGAAACGGAGATAAGATGATTACTAGAGAAGAAATGAAAAGAGTAGCGAATTTTTCGATGCCTTATCCTGCTAAACTATCAGCCAAAGATTATGAAGAATTATTACTCATCTTAGATCCACTTCATACGAATTTAATTAAACTAGAAGACTTTTTAAATCTGTTTAAACCTGAATCTGTTTGCGACTTGGGAAACTCGATTAAAAAAGTTAGTACGAGTAGCTTACAAAGACATGAACCTCTCACTCTGTTGAAACTTGATGAAAAAATAAGATATAACATCAAAACTCAAACAGAGAAGTTATTGAAAGCTTTTACTTTTTATGATTTCGAAAATACTGGTATGGTTTCGAAACAACACGTCAAATGTCTGCTTCAGAAACATTGTATGCCACTTTCCGATAAGCAGTTCGAAGGGCTGTGGAAAATGTTTCCAGTTGAGAATGGTGCATTGAATTACATACGATTTCTAGAAGATTTTGGAGATTGTACACCCAACGACACAATGAGTAATTACAGAATAAAAACAATTTCACGAACATTGGTCCGTTCATCTTCTAAGTCAAAATACGAACCTTCAATTAAAAAATTGAGAAATGCATCTGAATGCCATTGCGAAATTGAAGGAAAGCAATTTAATGATATCAAGATAATATTGAGAAACTGCATTGAAAAAAATTGGCATGATATAATTCGGAAATGTAAAGAAGCAGATCCACGGCAATCGGGTCGCATTGCATCAGAATCTATGAAGGAGGTGCTAAATCAGTGCGGAATTCCAGTCTACAGTGAATTTATGAATAACTTTTTAGAACGACAATACAATATGGTTCCTGGAACACTCATGAACTACTGGCAATTTATTAAAAATATTAGTAATAATTCATACCACCGTTCTCAGTACGAATGTTACAATTCGAACAAATCCGATCAAGTAGAAATGCAAATATACCGTAAAGAAAAACCTGATTATCTCACCATACCTGAAGAAGCAGCATGGTCTACTCTCCCAGCTCCTCCAAACTACGATCTTTTGCTAAAGAAATTGATAGATTGTTCGTGGCGCAAGATTATCTATAAATGTCGCACGATGGATGTTAAAGAGAGTGGAAATATTTCCTGTGAAAAATTTATGACAATATTGGCAAACTGTGGTATTCCTGTTACAAATCGAAATCTTAGCAGAATACTTCAAGAAATATATAGCATCATACCAGGAAAGAAAGTTAATTATTGGATGTTTCTTCGTAAATGCAGCTTGGATGATAGAAAAAAACCTGATAATGCTATTACTAAACCAAACTGTGACCATGTGTATAGAATATTACTGCGAATGAGATCTCAAATTTTATTCTACTTCGGAGCTTTACGACAACAGTTTCTAGCAAACGACCCACAAAAAGCAGGATTAATCGATGCTACAAAATTCAAGAAGATTTTGAATGATTTTGCCATCTGTCTCAGTGACGAAGATTTCTTTATCATCTGTAAACATTTCGATCCTGTTTTAAGCGGTTCCATTCCCTACGTCAATTTTCTACAGTCTTTCGCTCATCCAAATTTTTAAATAATCATATTTTAAAAGTTTAAATTGTCTTAAGATTTTTTACTTAAATCATCATAATTATAGTAGATAAATTCCGAATATAAATATTTTAAGATATTGATTCAATACATTTGTCTTTCGATACGAATAACTAAATTAGAAAGATCTTTATGAAATAAAAGCTGCTAATTCTTATCATCATGAGTGCTTTTTCTTAGTAAATTTAAAGTAATGAATCTTAATAAAAATAAATAAATAATAAAATATTTAAACATGTAGACTATATAAGTAACGATGATAACGTTTTAATTTGNAAAGTAAACATAATAATATTAAATAAATAGTTGAGAAAAGCAACGCCTTGTACCTTGGGACAGTCCCAAGGTACAAAAAATTCACTGTCCCAAGGTACAATTTTCTCTTGTTTATAACAAAGTATGGTTATAATTTTTGAATTACAGAAATCCAATGTTATTTATTAAAATAAGTGGTTACAAATGTGGTTATCAACTAACTGTACCTTAATTAAATTACTCACCTCAAAATATTTCGATTAAAACCAAGATTCAAATGGATTGTAAAAAAAAACAAACACCTATAAAAATCACACAACGTGTCACAGCGTTAAAACTAGTCAAAATAGCCGACTTTACGTCATGCATCCTGAATGTTGTAATGAAATAGCTAATAGATATCGCTACTTACTACTACTCAATATAGGCCTATTATTTTTCAAATGACGAGCTTGTCCCAAAGTACAAGTATCTCCCCTACAGCAAAACGTATAGTATTTGAAGATTTTGCTTGTTCAGGTAACAACTTTAGCAACTTTAAAAGCATTTTGACTAGACGGTCAAATGGGTGAAATGATTACGGCATTAGCCTACTGCTCTGGAGGAGTTTCTCTTTTGTTCTTTTCGTCCTGTGAGCACTAAGAGGATCAAGCCATCGTCGGTTCAGCCAGGCCCACATACATACACATAAGAAAGACATCGGCCGTACACGAGGTCTTTAGCCGGAGAAAAAGAGGGTAAGGGAAAGGGGAGAGGAAGGAGGAGGAAGAGGAGATAGATAGTAGAGGAAGGTAGGATTCCTCTGAACGGTGTTACGTATGACTACAGTACCCTCTATGTTTGATTTTGGCGTGCAGTTTTTAGGCTTCAAGGCCGTAAAAGGTTACGAAGGTTCTTTTAGACCCTTCGTAGTCCCACGAAGGGTCTAAAAGAAAACCTGAGTGTAGCGAACATCAATGACTCAGTGCCGCCACGAAAGCTAAGTGTAGAACTTAGTGCCAAGTGGCTGTTAGTAGGAAGTAGGGATTGCATACCGCTTTTTTTTTAAATCAATTTATCGGTTAGCCGATAAATTGACAAAAAACATTAGGTAAACTTACCGGTAAATTTCAAAAATTTACCGGTAATTCGGTAAAAAATTTCTAGTATGGATTTTTCAATGTAGAAAATATTGTGTTTATAGATATTTAAAAGGGCTACAGGGACATTGAAAATAAAAAATAAAAACAGGTAAGTGTAAGCAACAATATACCAAATTATTAATTTTATGTGAGATATTTTTTGTTTAATTTTCATTTAAACTTTCTTGGGTTTGAGAGGCACTGTAAATCGTACAGAAAGAGCTAGTTAGCATATGTGATTTGTGCTCTGCAGTTTTTTGAGATTTTTTAAGGTTTAAAATCTTTACAATCAACGTTTTTCTTAAAGAGTAAGTAAATATCTCCTTTTTTAATATTTAGAAATAATAATACGTAAATATTTCACGTATTTTTTAAATTAATAGCAATTCTGAATACACCACATTATGACAGGACATTAATGCAATATTATTGTAAAATAACATTAAAATTTGAACCTTAAATAAATTTTTTATTTCTAACAACTGTTTAAAATAATTAAATACAAATATTTATTAGAAGATTCTAATATTATGCCTTAAGACTGTGCAAAATATGTATTATTCTAACCCTATTTTCTTGGGGAATTCCCATTACTCTCACGCATGAAAATGAAATCAGTGACAATAAAAATTTCGCGTTAGTTAAATTTAATACAAGTATATAATATCGTGATTGATTGTCCATCAAAACCTTTATTAATACATTATAATAACCCATTACGTCAAGACACAGTGTTTGTCAAACCTCAATAGATTTACACATTTGAGTTCGAATCTTCGAACAGGGATGCACAACCTTTTGTGAAGAAGGGCCAAATTAGGATTAAGTTTACTGACTGGGGGCCGGACCTCCAAGCGATTAATGCGATGGCTGAGATTTGGATGCTGGCGGCAATCTTCTTTATGTCTGGTGTAATGGCAGATGTTGAAACAACCAGCAGATTTTCCAAATTCTCGTTGGTTAACCTGTTCCGTGTTTTGCACTTGTTTAAATTCATAAGCGAAAACGCTTGTTCGCATACATAGGTACTGCCAAACATGCTTGCACAAAATCGAGCATTGTCTTTCAGTTTTGGAAATGATGTATCTGGCAGTTCTTTGTAGAATGTGAGGAGATTAGAATTTTTGAACTGTGATTTCAATTCATCACTGCACTGGATGTCTATCAACTCAAGTTGGACATCTGGAGGGGCATCTTCCACTTTCACATCAAATGGAGTTGAAAAAAGTTGCAGGTAGATCTTGTATTTCTGGAATTCACCAAACCTCTCATTGAATGATGTAAGGAGGGTGTTAACTTGGTCAGAGTAATCCATCTTCATATGTGGGTATTTCTCTTTCATGGCCTTGCAATGTGGAAAGTGTGTAAAGTTCTCTGATTGCATGTGGGACTTGAAAAGTGATAGTTTGGTCATAAATGCATTGATGTTACTTGTCAACTGAGAAACAAGTTGCATCTTTCCCTGCAATCTCAAATTAAGGTCGTTTAGATAAGCAGTAATGTCAGCAAGGATAGCTAAATCACACTGCCATCTTTGTACCTCCAAATCCCTTGTAGTGTTTCCCCGTTCTTTGAGGAAAGTGATAATAGGCCCCAATAGCCCCACAAATCTCTTGAGGACTGTTGCCTTGCTCAGCCAACGAACTTCAGTATACGTGAGCAGGTCAGCATAATCAGCATCTATTTCTTCAAGAAATAATGTGAAGAGTCGATGGTTGAGTCCATGACAGTGGATTAAGTTCACAGTATCATAGACATCTTTCAGCAGACGTTCAAATCCCAGCTTCTTTGCACAAAGTTGCTGTTGGTGAATTATGCAATGATACTGGACTAACTCCTTTTGCCTGTCCCCAAGGTGGTTTTACAGCAAGGTGAAAAATTAAAAATAATAATTTAATTTTAAATTTACGAAAAAAAGAATGTAAAAATAAAAGTAAATAAAAAGTTCCAATTAATTTACTACTTAAATAACCTAAATATATCTGTTTTCTTTCAAACAAAAGAAACCGCAGCTTTCTAGCTACACGGAATCATTTTACAACCCTCTTTGTTGACAAGTTTATGGCTTGACGCGGTTTGTAATAATTATTAAATCCAAAATATTTTAGTGCAAACGGCTTCCTTTTAGTCATAATGACTCTATTCCAACTACAGTATTAATTTTCTTGGTCCAACTTAATAATAATAAATTTGATGCGAAAAAATTTTTTTCTATTCTTAGTCTATGGAGAGATATTGTTGTAAATTATTGGTTGTTATAGCTTTTTGTACATTTCTTTTTGAACTCTGGTTAGTTTTTTCTAGTTTGAATGACATTAGGTTGACGAATAAGTGTCTTTTCAGAAGAGATTGATTCAAATTCGACAATACCAATCAGAATCTAGAATGTAAACAAATCATAAAAAATCGTTATTTTCATAGTTTTTCAGCGCTATTTTCATTTATTTTTGTTATTTGACGCTATTTAGACGAATAAGCAAGTTTTCCGAAGCATAAAATTGAAGATTTCCCGCCAAAATAGAAACTTCCTGATAAAATAAAATGATGTTAGAACGTCATTTCCGATGTTATTTGATTCTTCAAAAAATCGTTATAATACTATGTATTAGACTTAGAATATTCGATATCTAAACCAGAAAGTGTTAGCTAGAAATAGACTTATTTATAGAACCCCCCCCATTTCTCACTTCAGGGAGTTATAAAACAGTTGGGTGGTAATGACTTTGTGAAAGGGAAAAGTTCTACACTTAGAAACTTCGAAAGAAGGGATTTGGGCCTGTACCGTCCGCGGGCCGCATAAACATTGATAAGGGGCCGTATGTGGCCCGCGGGCCGCAGGTTGTGCACCCCTGGAACTTCGAATATTATTTTTTTTTGTTTTATCATTTTTTGCTGGTTTAAAATCTACATAATATATTATTATTTTGTAGAAACCATGGATAGAAATTCAGTTTGGTTCTACTTTAATCGTACAGAAACAAGAGATGTAGCTGTATGTAAACAGTGCAACAAAAGAATAAAAGCAGCAGGTGAAAGTACTAGTGGTTTACGTAGCCATCCAAAGAGTTAACATAAAATTAATCTATTAAAAAGAAACAATGAAGAATGCTCAAAAGAACCAGTGATTGATACAAGATCAAAAATTACCTCTTATTTCAAGAAAAATGACGAATCTCTTGAAGCTGTACTCTCAAGAATGATAGCAAAAGATGGAATTCCTTTTAGCAAGTTTTGTGCATCTGCAGATTTACGAATGTTATTAAAAGCAAGAAGCTACCAAGAGATACCAAAGTCGCCAAAAACTATTCAAAAAGTAGTTATGCAATATGCAGATAAAATTAAGGAAGAGGTATTGAAGGAAATTTTACAGCATACGAACAATAATAAAGTGCATAGCCTTACCACAGGTGAGTGGACATCAAATAAAAACCGCTGATATATAAATGTGAATATTCATGGAGGTGATTGTAAATTTTGGAATCTTGGATTTAGTCGAATTTATGGACCTGCACTTGCTGAGGTATGCGCAGAATTAATAGAAAATAAATTAAAAGAATTTCAAATTTCTTTGAAAAATATTGTCTGCATAACATCGGATGGAGCTGCCGTCATGTAGAAAACGATGAAATTACTCAATAAAAACCATCAGTCTTGTACAGTACATGGATTGCAAATTGCAATCATAAATGTTCTATACAATATAGGCAGATCAGATGTACTGTACATAATTAACCTACATATGTTGTGGCATTTAGTTATAACGTTTATAAATTACTGTATGTACCGTATTATTTATGCCTGTACATACTGTATGTACGTTTATTGGATCCCATATTTCTTCTAATAAACACGTTTTAGTTAACCGAAGTGGGTGTTTCATTTCCATATTAACCTAGGCAACATTTTACTCATAAAATGTAGGAATATTGTAGACTACTGCTAGCAAAACAATGCCAAATATGTAATCACTTTCAGTAATCTGACATCCCTTTGGTCCCATACATGTCAGATTATCAAGGAACAACTGTATTTTGATCTCTCAGTATATTGTATTTTTATTTCCTTTGTTTTATTAAAACTTGTCACTGTTATTTAATGGACTGGTCAATTAGTCTCCACTCATACAAGAAGATCCTCCTATGATTTATAAGGACGTCGTCACTTGAACGTGAACTATTGATTTTGTTTACGCGTGATAGGATTGGATTTCACGCCCTATCTTATTTCTTTTTAAAATAAAAATGATTATTATTCCAGAGCACAAGTACTTTTCTTGGTCCAACTTTATTGTTCAGTCACCTTAATACTGGCATTAGGTGTCTGACTACTTATGATTAAAAGGCAGTCTCTTTGTACTCTGTACTGTATTGCCATTTAGTGGGACAGGGTCAATATCTTAGAAAAATGATTAATCCATAATTGTATTACATATGTGGAGGAATGGCAGCTGACAATTTTTTGAAACTATTAAGTGAAAAATCTCTAGTTTTGGAATTTTATATTGTTTGTTTGGTGTCATATTTCTACTTGTGGATGGTACTATATTTCACTATTAAAGCAACTTGGCTGGATGGCTGTGCAGTCAAGGTGGCAGCCTACTGCTCTGGGGGACCTGGGATCGAATCCGAACAGGTCGAAAAATCCCCAGGAATTTTTCCAGGGTTGGTTTGTTCAGATATGTCGGGCCCCGTCCCTCACTATCCGGCTGCCTCATTGTGGGCCTAACCGAACCCATAATGGGCCCGCTAAAAGAGGCCCTCTTAATGCCAATTGGGCAGAGAGTTAAAAAAAAACTATTAAAGCAAGCTCCATCTGTGGAGCTTTGGTAGATTATCTATTATTTTGTGAGGTGTTGCTAAAGTTTTTGTTTTTATTTTTCTTCTTTTTATGTTATTATATTTTATTTTGGATAGTTCTCTCCCATACTGTAATACTGTGGTTATATTACTTTTATTTATTAATTTAAATTTTTGTATGGATTTTTTTGTAAATCTTAATAACTGATGTATCTGATTTATAGTTTTGGAGTATTTGTAAATATATTGATATAATTACTGTATATCATTTAGCATCATGGATTAGGTATCAAGTATGTTATTCAAAATAATGCAAAGAAAAATTAATAATAAACATTTTCAAAAATAGGCATAAAGTACTTAAAATCAATGATTCACACCATTTTATTGAACACATATACAAGGTTACCTTGTATGTGTGTACAATAAAATGTATACCTTGTACAATAATATGTGTATACCTTGTATACGTATACATATACAAGGTTAAACTTTGACATCATATTATAGAAAATGCTACTTTTTGGAATTTTGTATTTTTTTATCAGATAAAGTATTAAATGTCCCTTTCATCCATACCATTCATTTTTCTGTTGAAACTCTGTTTTTACTCTCAAATTTCAACAAGTCAATTCAACATAATTTTATTAAAAAAATTAATCTAGTATATCTACAGTTATTCAAAAAAATCTCCTGCTTTCTGTTTTCATCTTCCTCTTCATCTTAAGCCTGCAACTGCTTCTACTGCATTGTCTATTTTTTCCCTTATCATTACGTTTGCTATGTAAAGAACTAACAGTCAAGGATAAACATTTCTATTTTGTTAAAAAATAAAAATAAAAATTCTTACATGTTCTATCAATGTTTCACAACCATCTTCTAATCTTGTCTCTTCTCTACCTTGCTTGACATTAGAGAGGTTACAATCGACGTTTTCAATGCGAAAACGTGTACGTCGGACGTTCAGTGCCGTCTTCTTGTAAGCCTAGAAGTTTGACAATGGCATTTGGAACATCGAACATAATTCCACTGATGTTCCAAATGCCATTGTCAAACTTCTAGGCTTACAAGAAGACGGCGCTGAACGCCCGACATACACGTTTTCGCATTGAAAATGTTGGCCGTAACCTCTAAATTTTCTCGTTCACTTCTTCTAGTCCCTCCTAATTCACCATGTAAAATTTTATGCAAAAATTTAGTACAAGGTTTCATAATAAAATAATATGCATACAAATATATTTCAAAACATACTTTCTAGTACAGGAAAAATATATTTTTTGTGTACTTAAGGTAAGTAAATAATGACTCCATGTCTACTAACACACAATACCAAAGAGTCCATCAAGTTTTTGTGGATTCCTCAAATAAGGTTTGATGTTGTATGTTAGTATTTTTGTGTTTCATATTCAAAATGTATGCAACAATTTTATATTAAACAAATAAATATTGAATTTTAAACAGTGCTTAATTACATCTTCAACAATTTTTACTTATCCTTGTAACCCAACTTGTTTTACAATGTATGAGGAATGATCAGAAAGTTTATAAAGCCAATAATTCATACTTTTTATTGTGGAAATGAAAGAATATTTCTTACAGACAAATCCTTACTTGATCATTCCTTTACTGGTTTCTGTGTATTTTTTTAAAAAATTAAAGTTTTTTGCTTTCTTTCAGTAACTTATCACACAAGAAACTCTTATTGATATAGGTTTTATTAATGAAAATGCATCTTGGATCTTAACGACCCCTCTTAAGTCCTTAATTTTTGTATAGAAGTTAGAAAAAGAGATAATATTTATAAATTGCATCATACATACATATTTACAGATATTATTTTCAAAATATATTTTTAAACTTACATTAGCAGATTATTAAATACAATAAAATTTAAAAAATTTGGGTAATTGACTGAATATATTATAAAATTTGCTTTAAAAAGGTTGCTGTGTAAGATATAAATTTTTTTCTAAAAAATAATGTAAATTGCTACTACCTGTAGATGGGTAAAATTACAAGTTGAATAAAGTTTAAAACAAATTTTTAAAAAATTATTAGTTTTATTGAAAAATTTGTATATCTATCTATCTATGTATCTTCTCCAAGCCAGAGGTTGCTAACAACCAATTGCCACTCCTCCTGATCTCTCGCATTGTAAATTAGTTGTTTCTTATTAATTTGAGTCCACTCTGCTATATCTTGTAGGTAGGTCCTCCGCTGTCTTCCTTGGAAACAGGTTCCTTGGATCCTGCCCTGCAGTATGATGGGAAGCAGTGAGTTAGTGGCCCAAATGGCGTGGCCACAGTACATCATTTTGCATTTTGCTATGATAGGAAGCAGCTGTCACTCTCCCACATCAGTCCATTCCAGCACACATGCGTTGGTCACCTGCTCTGTCCAGCTTATCTGTAGCATGCAACGATAGCACTATATCTCAAATGCTGCCAGCTTTTTCTGCATGCCCTTATTCAGGGTCGATGTCTCACATCTGTACAGTAAGACAGACCATATTTAAGCTTTATCTCCAGGCTTAGTTTCTTATCTGTAAGTGTTCGCTGGAGATTAGAGAAGGCTGATTTCGCCATTTGGATTTGTGTTCAAATTTCCTTGTCACATCTACCATCCCCTTATAATGGCTTCAAGATATTTGAATTCGGTTGCTTCTTCCAGTAAAGCACCGTCCACAAATATTTGGGAAATGTCCGTTGCGGAATCTTTACTAATTCTTACCCATTTTTCCATTGATACACATGCCATATTTCGCACTGCCCACCTGGAGTGAGTTAAGTATCTGTTGGATCTCCGTCACAGATGTGACAATGCATGCAAGATCGTCGGCGTACCAGATGTAATTGATATTCACTCCTCCGACCGTGATTTCCACATTCCCACAAACATTCCTGTGTTATCTGTTCAGAGAAGACATTAAAAAGTGTGGGTGATAATACACATCCCTGTCTAACTCCTTTTTCTATCTGGCACGGTGATGTTTCTATGTCGTCCAGCCTAATTGGAACAGTCTGGTCCCAGTACAGGTTGCCAATCAGTTTGTAGTCATTTGTGTCCAGATAGACTCTCTTTAACATTTCCATTAAAAGTGGGTGTTATACTTTGTCAAAAGCTTTTTCGTAGTCAACGAAACAAATGTATAACTCCCTTTGCATTTCTATGGCTATTTCCGATAAAATTCTCACAGTGAACAGTGCATCAACAGTGCCCATTCCAGGCCTATACCCAAATTGCAATAGTCCTAACTGAGCCTCTGTTTTGTTTCTTATTCAATATTCTATAATTTTTAAAAAGAGTTTTAGGCTATGGCTCATTAGACTTATAGTTCGGAATTGGTCACACCGCTTGGCATTGTGCCTCTTTGGGATTGGGATGAAAGTGGATTTTTTGAAGTTGCGTGGTAGCTGTCCATCTTTGTAGATTTTATTAAAAAGATCTATTAGCGATGGTTTTGCAACTGTGTCCAAGAATTTTAGGAGCTCGGTTGGAATATCACATCACCAGTTTGGGATATCAAATTGCTTATTTCTCAGAAGTTTATAAGCTTTATGCTAAATTTTGATTCCTAAATTTCTACAGCTCTACCCATAAAACAAGTATTTCCTAAATTTCTAAGCCCAGTAACAGCTCTACCCTGAAATCATTTATATACTTTAATAATTATAATCACTAAAATGCATAAAAAATCAACATACACATACTATTAAAATAATATAAAACAAAAAACATTTCTTAAGAAATAAATTTTGAACAAATTTCTTGAAAATTATTTGCTGAATTTTCTAGAAATTTGACAAATAAATGATGTATCAAATATGAGAAAATATCAAATTATACAAATTGATTCAGACCACTAATCTAAATTTCTGAAATATCAGAAACAAAATCAAACAGTAAAAAAGAAGTGTACTTATAGAAATTCATAATGGAGACATCAATCATTTTTAAGGAGCTCATTATAATTGTGATAACTGTTAATATTCAAATCATTTTGTTCTAATTCTTATAAAAAAATTCACTTAACTTTACTGAAACTTAGATTTCTTTTTTTTTAATTTTGAAGATAGACTAAAACATAGCAAACTAAATTAAATAGTGTTAAAGACTACATCAGACAAGGAAATTCTAAATAATAAAGCATTAAGTTGATTGAATGTTCACTGAGATTATTAAATGTAAAAATTAATTTTTAAGAATTTATCAAACTTACTTTTAAGCAACATTTTGTAGTTGAAGGAATTGGTAAAGAAAGCAATGAAAACACTTCATAGCTATTTGATGTTTTACTACAATTTAAACAGATCAATTGTGATTAAAGTAATCCGTCAAATAGATTTGAAACAATTGATTTGTTCATGTTAATATGACTTGCCCAAAACCTTTCCTGTGCTTCAAATTCACGTAAATGATCTAAATTCAATATTTGGTTTGGAGAAACATTCTGCAATAAAATGTAAAAATTAAATCATATGAATTTTTAATTGTAATTTATCTAATGAAATATATTTACCTTATTAAGATCATCATGAAGCTTTTCTAATAATGCGATAAGAAATTCATGCGAATCTTCTTGTTCATAACCAACAAACACTGACATATGCTTACTGACAGTATTTTTGGAAAAAGTTTTAATTATTTTTTATTACAAGAAATTATTTAGTTTTAATCGGTTTTAAAATAATAAAAATATAGCGAGGAACCTTTACTTTAAAGTATTTTACTCATGTATGATATCTGACCTGGTGGAGAATTAGTACTCAAAATTCCACCAGCAAGTGTTGTTTGCCGACAAGATTGCCAACAAACAGGAAGGGGTTCAATCTCTCACGTATGAGGGCTGTGGTGAAGGAGGCAAATGAAGTCAAGTGTTTTACAATTTAAAACCGTTTATTTTGGAAACATTCATAGCTTACATCAGGTTTATAGATC
>NW_019384332.1:334147-336808 GCF_000671375.1 Centruroides sculpturatus | reverse complement strand
TTAGTGTACATTCTGTTGACGTACCCTATTAAAACGCAATCAAAAACGCAAAAACCCGCATCTAAAATAGTATAATAAAAGCCAAGTTCTTCACAGTAAGCCTTAATCCTGTCTCTCTCCCCTGCGGGGGGAATATCGAAAAATCCCTTCTTAGTGTACATTCTGTTGACGTACCCTATTAAAACGCAATCAAAAACGCAAAAAATCGCATTTAAAACAGTATAAATAGAAGCAGGGTTCTTTACCGTAAGCCTTCCCCATAAAGAACTGGCCATCTCCCATGTTTAACGGAATAATATACAGCCTATGTCCACCCTGAAGTTCCATTCTAAATATCGGTGAAAGAATTTTTGAAATCGGATGAGTAGTTTCAGAGATTACCTGCTGCATAAAAACTAACATGCATACAAACATTACCTCTTTATAATATTAGTATAGATTAGTAAGTATAGATAATACCTGCATTCATAATTCAGGCCGTTGTTTATACCCTTTTTTGATGTCTAAGAATTTTAACGATCATTTTCATCTATCAGAATTTTCCTTTTTTGTTCGGGAACATTTTATAGACTTGCGAGTCAATAATCTACCTGTTTATGTGTGCTCATACTAGAGTTTCTCTTCCGCTAAGACCTTGATAGATAGTTTGGCACATACTTGAACAATTCTGAGACTCGTTTACATCTAGTGTCGCACGAGAATTTTGCAGTTTACTTGAGTTCGAATCTCGTCTGGAACCCACACTCAAAGATTCATTTATCATTCAGTAATTTAAATCAAAATTGCTGTTTAATCTAATAATGTTATCAAGTAAAATTAACCAAATTTATCACAGTAAAGTTAAATTTTTAAACCAGATAATGTGATGTTTGTGCTAATACAATACATTATTGATAGAATTTCAAAACTTATTGGTTAACTGTTAATAGAACTTGATTACTTATTATTAAAATATAATTTAAATTCTAAATTTTTAAAGAATTATTTGTATATTTGCATTCTGTAATATACTGATTAATGTTGTGTTGATTTAACAGAAGACTCCCTAGAAATAATTTTCAGATATTGTTTCTATGTTTAATAAAATGTATTGATTTATTATATAAATTTTTCCAAAAAGTGAGAGGGGAAAAATAGTAATTAATCAGAATAAAATTATCTAAATTAAAATGATTGTTATGCAAAGTCTTCTGTTAAATCTAAATATTTTCAAAAAAATGGAAAATAGAGAGAGGGTAATTTATAACACAAATTATTGATAAAAATATAGCATATTTAACAAAAATTTAATAATTTGAATACTTAAAATTATATAAAACTTGAGAAAAACTTGCAAATTTTCTATGCAAGAAACAAGCAAATATTTCATCTTAAATTTGAGCTGACAAAAAATTTCACCCACTACATAATGTCAGAATTTTGAAATAAAAACAGATTTCCTTTTTGGTTTTTAAAGCTCAGTTTTAGTTTTTTGTAAAAGTTAAAACTGTGGTTTTGTAATAAATAAACCGACTTATTCTTCACATGCTCTCTGGCTCATAACATCTGTATATGTTTAATTTTTCTTTTCTTTTTTTTTTAACCAGACTTTTAGACATCAAACATTTCAATTTCATTTTTAAAATATGGGACTCCCATTATGTTTTTGACAATTTCCCTCATTAATGTCTACAGGCATAGCCAAAACACTACTTCATTTTGTTGTAAAGATTTTGCAACTACAGTTGACCCCCCCTTATAACGTGGGTTCCTATAACGGAAATTCCTATAATGTAGCGAAAAAATTGTAGCAATATTTATATAAAGGAACTCCTAAAATATCGTCGCCGACTCCTGTCGCGACAAGATTGATAGAATCTGGATCAATAGTAGATGAGCAGCCGAACTACTTTCCTCCGCCCTAAACCACGCTATGGAGAGTTTAGGCAGCTAAATTGAGTTTGCTATCGTCTGTATAGCATTATATATAAATTAGGTACTGTACATATAATTATATATTAATTATATATAAATTAGGTACTGTATATATAATTATATATTAACTTATTGTAACTTTTAATTATTAATTAGAGATTCAGACTATGTACAAAAAATTATTTAATTTTTGAGTCTATCAATTCATCCTTTTTCACACACCACAGACTTTTACATCGGTTTGAAGAAATCACTTCATAAAAAACGTATAACAATAGGTAAAAACTTACAATTAAAAACGATCAGACGTCAGCCTTTCATTTTAGGTATCTGACGCCTTTACATTAAAATTAAGTAAATCTTCTCACCAACTGCCAAGTTTTATACCTTCAGTATCAGGTTCAAGCCCTCTAGTGGTGGATACGAGCTATCTTTGATTTGCATGTAGTTACAATTTCATGATGAGCTCAGGATATTTTTCTTCTAATTATTAATTAGAGATTCAGACTATGTACAAAAAATTATTTAATTTTTGAGTCTATCAATTCATCCTTTTTCACACACCACAGAAGTAGCCTTTTACATCGGTTTGAAGAAATCACTTCATAAAAAACGTATAACAATAGGTAAAAATTTACAATTAAAAACGATCAGACGTCAGCCTTTCATTTTAGGTATCTGACGCCTTTACATTAAAATTAAGTAAATCTTCTCACCAACTGCCAAGTTTTATACCTTCAGTATCAG